>NC_074691.1:22258261-22540761 GCF_029448725.1 Salvelinus fontinalis
GAGGAAAACTTTAAGGAAAGAAAAAAGGCAAAAGCATTTGAATCAACATAAAATACAGGAACATTTTATTAGAGTGATGTTGTCCATGCACTTTGTATAGAATCACATTAAGTTAAACAGAACCCTCTTTGTCACAATGTTCGTGATTGTTTGCAGCGCTTGACTTGAACTGAAATAGGTTCTGGTACTCATTTTGGATGGCGGTACTGTTTATATTTAAATGCAGGAGCTCCACAATACTTTTGAGCTAATATTCTCAAACAGTAGAACATTGATTTAGGCAGAAGCTCAAACAGTAGAACATTGATTTAGGCAGGAGCTCAAACAGTAGAACATTGATTTAGGCAGGAGCTCAAGCAGTAGAACATTGATTTAGGCAGAAGCTCAAGCAGTAGAACATTGATTTAGGCAGGAGCTCAAACAGTAGAACATTGATTTAGGCAGGAGCTCAAACAGTAGAACATTGATTTAGGCAGGAGCTCAAGCAGTAGAACATTTGTGGTGCTAGTACTCAGCTGCCGGTGAGCTCCTGCCCAAATCAAGCACTGGTTGTGTGAAAGGTGACTAGAGAGCAGAGCTGACAGCCTAGTAGCCTGGTTGGAGAGAGGAAACATCTGGATTGGTTATCACCACAACCACCCCCTCACACTTATCTAAGCCCAGGAATGTCCAGTAACATTATTTATGATCAACCTTAGATTACTCCATAGCATTTATGTTTGTGACCCCTAGGTCTACTCTCTGGGGTGTGAGACGAGACAAAGCTTTGTCTTCTCTATACCTCCTTCTCCTGTATGACTGTATGGCTCAGTTGGTAGAGCATGGCACTTACACTGCCAGGGTTGTGGGTTTGATTCCCGGGGACACCTAAAATGCGTGCATGACTTTTAGTCACTTTGAAAAAAGTGTCTTCAAAATGGCATATATATTTTACTCAGTCGGTCTAGATCTAGAAGGATACAAGGCTCTGTATACTTTGGCTCAGCTGAAATACTATCCACAGAGCAGTCTTTATTCAAGAGCTTTGATAGAGGTATCAGCCGTAAGTTATTCCGCTAGCCTCTGACAGAAAGCAGAGGGTTGCATCAGCCCTAGGGGAGGTGCCCTTACATTACACCACTTGTCTGGGAGAGAGGGCGTGGCTGCCAGATTTAGGAGAGGTGGATAAAATGATGTTTTATTTTAGGACAGCAGGAGAAGGGTTTTAAGATATGAGCCATGGGTGAAGACATACTCTCATCCTCTCTTTCCCTCCCACTCATCACACCTCCTCCCTCCCTCTTTCCCCCTCCTCCTCTCTCTCCCTCCCACTTATCCCTCTTACCTCTTTCTCCCTCCACCTCCTCCTCTATGTCTCCTGTCCCACCCTCTAGTCCTGGCTTCCCTGTCTGTCGGCAGAGTTTAGTTATACCAGACGTCTGCATTGACATTTGACATATCCATCCAAGGCCTCACGCTCAGACAGACATGGGCCTTCCATATCAATAGAACTGGCTGTGTGAACTAACTGACACTGTAACTGACTGACTGACTGACTGACTGACTGACTGACTGACTGACTGACATCTTAACTGACCAATAATTGGCTACCACTCAAAACAATTATTCCCATTATTCAGCCAGTCATCAGCTAGGGTTGGGTATTAATCATTGTTCAGCCAGCCATGAAGCCAACATGTTGGACACATTAGGAAGCCATGCAGTGACTGGTGATATTGGCATGACAAATGACTACAGCATGGTACTGTAGCATGACCATCAGTCTGATCTCTTTATTACTGGTGTCTGGTTGAGGATAGAGTCTGGGAGGGTCTCTATTCACTCAGTCGTCTATTGGTTGTTATATTCTCAGTAATGTTAGATATGAATCATCTGTTAGATATGAATCATCTGTTAGATATGAATCATCTGTAACATATGACTAATCTGTTAGATATGAATCATCTATTAGATATGAAGCATCTGTTAGATATGAAGCATCTGTTAGATATGAAGCATCTATTAGATATGAAGCATCTGTTAGATATGAGGCATCTATTAGATATGAATCATCTGTTAGATATGAAGCATCTATTAGATATGAATCATTTCTTAGATATGAAGCATCTGTTAGATATGAAGCATCTGTTAGATATGAAGCATCTGTTAGATATGAAGCATCTGTTGGATATGAAGCATCTGTTAGATATGAAGCATCTGTTAGATATGAAGCATCTGTTAGATATGAAGCATCTGTTATAGAGGTCGACCAATTATGATTTTTCACCGCCGATACCGATACCGATTATTGGAGGACCAAAAAAGCCGATACCGATTAATCGGCAGATTTTTTTAAATGTATTTGTAATAATGACAATTACAACAATACCGAATGAAACCTTATTTTAACTTAATATAATACATCAATAAAAGTCAATTTAGCCTCAAATAAATAATGAAACATGTTCAATTTGGTTTAAATAATGCAAAAACAAAGTGTTGGAGAAGAAAGTACAAGTGCAATATGTGCCATGTAAAAAAGCTAACGTTTAAGTTACTTGCTCAGAACATGAGAACATATGAAGGCTGGTGGTTCCTTTTAACATGAGTCTTCAATATTCCCAGGTAAGAAGTTTTAGGTTGTAGTTATTATAGTATTTATAGGACTATTTCTTTCTATACCATTTGTATTCCATATACCTTTGACTATTGGATGTTCTTATAGGCACTTTAGTATTGCCAGTGTAACAGTATAGCTTCCGTCCCTCTCCTCCCTCCTACCTGGGCTTGAACGAGGAACACATCGACAACAGCCACCCTCGAAGCAGCGTTACCTATGCAAAGCAAGGGGAACAACTACTCCAAGTCTCAGAGCGATTGATGTTTCAAACGCTATTAGCGCGCGCTAACTAGCTAGCCATTTCACATCAGTTACACCAGTCTAATCTCGGGAGTTGATAGGCTTGAAGTCATAAACAGCGCAATGCTTGAAGCACAGCGAAGAGCTGCTGGCAAAACGCACAAAAGTGCTGTTTGAATGAATGCTTACGAGCCTACTGCTGCCTACCATCGCTCAGTCAGACTGCTCTATCAAATATCAAATCATAGACTTAATTATAGCATAATAACACACAGAAATTCGAGCCTTTGGTCATTAATATGGTCGAATCCGGAAACTATAATTTCGAAAACAAAACGATTATTATTATCGCATATACCCTGACTCTGCATGCAATGAACGCAAGAGAAGTGACACAATTTCACCTGGTTAATATTGCCTGCTAACCTGGATTTGTCACGCCCTGACCTTAGAGAGACGTTTTATTTCTCTATTTGGTTAGGTCAGGGTGTGATGTGGGGTGGGCATTCTAGGTTTTGTTTTCTAGGTTTCTGTATTTCTATGTTTTGGCCGGGTATGATTCTCAATCAGGGACAGCTGTCTATCGTTGTCTCTGATTGAGAATCATACTTAGGCAGCCTTTTTTCCCACCTAATGTTGTGGGTAATTGTTATTTTCCGTGTGTGTTTGTGTGCACCTCGGTTGCGTCACGGTCTTTGCTGTTTACCTGTTTGTTTTGTTGGTTAAGTTTTTCACTCCGATTAAAAGATGTGGAATGACATGCACGCTGCGCCTTGGTTGTTTTATGACAGGGAGTTTGAGGATAGCGAGCGTGACAGGATTTCTTTTAGCTAAATATGCACGTTTAAAAATATATACTTCTGTGTATTGATTTAAAAAAGGCATTGATGTTTATGGTTAGGTACACGTTGGAGCAACAACAGTCCTTTTCCCGCGAATGCGCACCCCATCGATTATATGCAACGCAGGACACGCTAGATAAACTAGTAATATCATCAACCATGTGTAGTTACCTCTTGGCACACGGATCCCTTTAGCGGAATAATTGTCATCAACAACCGCTGAATTTTGCAGGTTTTCCTACTTACAAAGCATGTAGAGGTCTGTAATTTTTATCATAGGTACACTTCAACTGTGAGAGATGGAATCTAAAACAAAAATCCAGAAAATCACATTGTATGATTTTTAAGTAATTAATTTGCATTTTATCTCCACTCATTATTTACCGGTCGACCTCTAATCTGTTAGATATGAATCATCTCTTAGATATGAAGCATCTATTAGGTATAAAGCATCTGTTAGATATGAAGCATCTCTTAGATATGAAGCATCTATTAGGTATAAAGCATCTGTTAGATATGAAGCATCTGTTAGATATGAAGCATATATTAGATATAAATCATATGTTAGATATGAATCATCTGTTAGGTATGAATCATCTGTTAGATATGAATCATAATTTACGGTAGGTTAGGTTGTTGTCCGTCATCACCGCTTGGTGATCCACCCCTCTAATCTCTCCTGTGTGTTAGTGAATGGACAAGACTCCTGTACATCAGCTGTCAGTCATCTTCTATAATACATGTCCATCCGTCAGAGCGTTGAGTCATGAAGTGTGTAAGCTTGCCTGTGTGTGTGGGCACGTGTGTGCGTAGGTGTGTTCTGAGCCAGGATCTGTAGTCATGACTGATGGTGTTGTCAGTTAGCAGCTGTTCCTGCTGGGTCCATCAGTAGTCTCCCTCTGTGGTCCCTCAGTCCAGACCAGAGCTAGAATATAAGACAATCTCCCTCTGTGGTCCCTCAGTCCAGACCAGAGCTAGAATATAAGACAATCTCCCTCTGTGGTCCCTCAGTACAGACCAGAGCTAGAATATAAGACAGTCTCCCTCTGTGGTCCCTCAGTCCAGACCAGAGCTAGAATATAAGACAGTCTCCCTCTGTGGTCCCTCAGTCCAGACCAGAGCTAGAATATAAGACAATCTCCCTCTGTGGTCCCTCAGTACAGACCAGAGCTAGAATATAAGACAGTCTCCCTCTGTGGTCCCTCAGTACAGACCAGAGCTAGCATATAAGACAGTCTCCCTCTGTGGTCCCTCAGTACAGACCAGAGCTAGAATATAAGACAGTCTCCCTCTGTGGTCCCTCAGTACAGACCAGAGCTAGCATATAAGACAGTCTCCCTTACTACCCAGACACATACAATCAGCGAGATTGCTAATGTTTTGGCACACACACACACACACACACACACACACACACACACACACACACACACACACACACACACACACACACACACACACACACACACACACACACACACACACACACACACACACGACACGCACACATGACACACACTGCATGCACACACACTGCCAAAGTAGTTTGTCCCTTTTTTCAATAATATTGTTTGTTATTGTAATTGTGCCTTTGGGATGTTTTGGATTTTGTCTGGCTATTCTAGAAGACAAACTATTAATGCAATACACTCCCTTTCAACTCCTAAAAGGTGAAACATGCTTGAATTCAAAGGGGGAAAATACATATTGCATGTTTTGTTGTGGTTTATTGTTGTTGCTCAGAGCAGCTGCCTCTGATGCTGCAGACAGAAGGAATATTATTCCTCTTTTCATATCTGTCTGTTTCTGTCATTCACATCCAGCTCTTCACATTAATGAATCCTAAATGAGGTCATAATATTTACAGTCTTAATGAGTTTCTATTCTTGAATAATTAAAAGCAAATACTGGGTCTCCTTTTGGAAATTCAAGATGGGAATTAGGTCTCAGTCCAATCCACCATTCCTCTAGTGAACGGCAGCCACAACTATGCATTGTTTTTTAGACTTTTCACACCATCAATGCTTGGTATCTTCTCCATTGGAGTTGGGAAAATTGCTTAGCATTATCTTCATCTCTTATGCAGCATTCCTAGACGACTAATTCACAGAGCTCTTGATTCCCTTATTGTCTCTGTTCAGACAAACAGCCAAAGGCCAGTGTCAATGGAACAATGATGTGTACTCTGAGAAAACATTTTGTTTCCCCACTTTTAATCAAACAGAGCAACACATTCTCTAATTTATTGAAACAGACCCTTTTCGTTTCAGTTTCATCATCTGAAAGACAACAAAAGGATCCCTGTAGACCCCTCAGTGTTTGAAATGGAGTTAGCTAAGCTCTCCAAGGGTTAGTTAGCACCGTTTGCTCTCGTTTCAGTCACACACATCCAACCATTATTCCACAGATGTTATCCCCTGGCTTTACAGATCAAGTCCAAGTCCTCTTTCCCAACATTCCCAGGGGTGGGGAGGGGATGAGACGGCCAGAGAAGCCCCATGCAGGTGCATCATGGCTGGCCATAAGAGGACAGGCAATGAACATTCATCTGATGGGAATCCATCTGTTTTTAATATACTGTATTATACACAGTATGGTTCTCTTTTGATACTCTGGTGTGAGGATGATAAAAAAACATCATTCAGGAATAGAAAGGTGATTGTGTGGATTTGGAACAGGTTTGTGAGAGTGTGTCTGTGTGCTGGCATGCTATGGATAACCATGCTATGGATCAGGGGTTTGGAAACTTTTTCACTCAGGCCCCCCTTCCAGCATTGGGAACATCTTTTTCTGTGGGCACACTGTTCGCACCCGTCTTCTTGGCGGAGAGAACATTTTGCAGATTTGAAGCTTATTTCCTACAATTATACACATTTTGTCATGGGGGGGGGCAGAGAAAATGTTGCAGTTTTAAAGCCCATTGTCTTGCAATTCTATACATTTTGCCATGTCTAATGTGTATTCATGTGATATTTGAGTGACTCAAACATTACAAAATAATCTATGGGCAGAAAAAAACATTAGCTGACATGGGCTAGTTGATCCACCCCGTTCCCCCTGCGCCAACCCCTCACGAGCCACACAGTTTGGGAAGCACTGCTATAGATAACCAAGATTTGATATCACCACTTCCTCAGCTGTTTTTAACACTCGAACACACACACACACCAGCCTCACACACAACGCCATGACAACCAGCCTCCTGCTATGCTTCTCCTTCATTGAGCAAGTGTCTCTGTGTTCGATTCCTCCCCATAGGTGCTATGCTCTGCTGTGCTGTGTTGGGGTGGACTGTGCTGGATTTTGCTGGAGGATAAATCCATTAGAAGAAAAAAAAGTCGCTTTTTGACAGCACCCCTTTTGATTTGAACAAAACCTTTCATACATATTTGCCCGTTGTAGAAAGGCTCAGAAAGTGACTTTTTGTACCTGAATACCAAAACATTCAGTGGATAGAGGTGCTCAAAGTTGACCTATTTTGCATACCCCACCATACCATGAGACATCCATGTCTACATTACTGGAAAATATAAACAGTTGAGATTGATATAATGTTAAAGCTTACAAACAGGGTTGTTAAACATTTTTATAATTCTTGCAAAAACAAATGTTTGCACTTTTCTGCAGTCAAAAGAACAAATCGCCCTCTAGTGGCCTCATGGGTGAAATGTTATTAATATTAATGAACATTCTTTTTTTAAACCCGCTGAAAATCAGGTGTTTCTATGTCAAACGGTTTTGTTATATTTCAGTCTTCTGTGATGTATACTTAACAAAAATATAAATGCAATATGCACCAATTTCAAGATTTTATGTACGGAAATCAGTCAAATTAAATAAATTCATTAGGCCCTAATGCGGGCGCAGCCTTCGCTGAATTATTTGAATTATCTGAATTATTTTTTTCCACACGGAAGGGCTTTATTACAGAAATAATCCTCCGTTTCATCAGCTGTGCGGGTGGCTGGTCTCAGACAGGTGAAGAAGCCAGATGTGGAGGTCCTTGGCTGGCATGTGTTTTTTAGCCCGGTTGGCTGTAATGCCAAATTCTCTAAAACGGCGTTGGAGGGGGCTTACGGTAGAGAAATTAACATTCAATTCTCTGGCAATAGCTCTTCTGGAGATTCTTGCAGTCAGCATTCCAATTGCACACTCCCTCAAAACTTGAGACATCTGTGGCATTGTGTTGTGTGACAAAACTGCACATTTTAGAGTGGCCTTTTATTGTCCCCAGCACAAGGTGCACCTGTGTAATTATCATGCTGTTTAATTAGCTTCTTGATATGCCACACCTAGTGGATGGATTCTCTTGGCAAAGGAGAAATGCTCACTAACAGGGACATAAACAAATTTGTATACACAATTTGAGAGAAATAAGCTTTTTGTGCGTATGGAACATTTCTGGGATCTTTTATTTCAGCTCATGAAACATGGGAGCAACACTTTACATGTTGCAGTCATATTTTGGTTCAGTATACAGTATATATTGTGTAATATTGGGATGCAAACTCAAACTGGAATACTTTTCAACTCTATATATTTGTATTAAGCCCATAACCATGTGTGTGAGGTGTAAACTTTTGTTTCAAAGTATATTTTTTTAAGACTAACAATAAACACTGTGTGACCCTGATTTAGCCTACTGCAGTTAATAAAACATTTATTTGTTTTACCTTAAACCTAAATTATATAAAAACGCGTAAACTCCGCTTGAATCCAGGGTGGGTGTCATGTTTTGGCTGATAAATGAACTAAAATAGGAATACATTAAAAATCTAAACTTTCAAATGGTACCACAAAAAGGGTTGTAGGTCCACACATCAGAGAACGTTGACTTGAATAAGAATATATGTTGTTATAAATTATAATGTCAATCCTCCATAGGAAACCTAGTAAAATCCTAGAAATATAGATAATAGAATAGACGTAACCATTTAAGCTGACATTCGGCGGTGGGTGGACCGGCGGCCATCTTTATGGTAGAAATTAGAAGCTAAATTGCTGTGGTCTGAAGGAACAGGTCCATTATATGAATTCTATTTCTATGATTGAAATGACATCCACCCTGCATTCAAGAGCATGTTGTCTTAACCGATGGCGGGCACAACACAAACCTCAGATGAGGTAAAATAGGGTTACAAAATAAGCTACAACATATGCGAATATGAAAAGAAATATGAGTTTACATGTTTTAGATCATTGAGTTAAAGGTTAAAGGTGTTCAAGAAATTATAAAATTGTTTGACAACCCTGTTTGTAAGCTTTTAAATTATATCAAACTCAACCGTTTACCTTTTCCAGGGATGAAGACATAGAGGTCTCATGGTATAATAATAATAATAATAATAATAATAATAATAATAATAATAATAATAATAATTTATTACATGTCTATAGAGCTTTTCATAGAATCTCAAAGCACTTAAAGAGCAAAAAACACAAACGAGCAATATATCATGACAGGTCAACCATTGGAGACCAAGTCTTTGAAAGCTGCATCCTCTGGAAATAGAGATGGTCAGTTCATGGCTTGAGCGAAGGGAGCTAGAAAGAGGATGGTAGATGATGGTGATGAAGTCTGCTGATGATCTTGTAAAGGGAAAGTCTGGGAACCAGGCTAAATCGTATATCGTGTATCACCACTTGAGTGATGCCTCAGCAGCTCTGGTCGCCAGAAAGCTGACCTCACAAAGTTCAGAATAGTAGCCAGTAGTCCTCATTACGAGCCCTCTGCCTCAGCACTGCTGTATTCCTCTGTCTCCCATTCCTCTAACGCAGTGGTTCCCAAACTTTTTATAGTCCCATACCCCTTCAAACATTCAACTTACAGCTGCGTACCCCCTCTAGCACCACGATCAGCGCACTCTCAAATGTTGTTTTTTGCCATCATTGTAAGCCTGCCACACACACACTATACGATACATTTATTAAACATAAGAATTTGTGTTTTTGTCACAACCCGGCTCGTGGGAAGTGACAAAGAGCTATTATAGGACCAGGGCACAAATAATAATAATCAATAATGTTGCTCTTTATTTAGCCATCATACATATAAAACTTTATTTGAAAATGGTAAATAACTCACCACAGGTTAATGAGAAGGGTGTGCTTGAAAGGATGCACATAACTCTGCAATGTTGGGTTGTGTTGGAGAGAGTCTCAGTCTTAAATCATTTTCCACACACAGTCTGTACCTGTATTTAGTTTCCATGCTAGTGAGTGGCGAGAATCCAAGGCAGGACACTCTGAGCACAGCCTAATCCAGAAATCTGTCAGTGGCTTCTGATTAAATTTTCACAGAACCACTTGTGACAATTTCGATGAGGCTCTCTTGTTCAGATATCGGTAAGTGGACTGGAGGCAGGGCATGAAAGGGATAACAAATCCAGTTGTTTGTGTCATCCGTTTCAGGAAAGTACCTGCATAATTGCGCTCCCAACTCACTCAGGTGGTTCGCTATATACCATTTGACATTGTCCGTAAGCTTGAGTTCATTTGCACACACAAAATCATACAATGCTGGAAAGACCTGTGTGTTGCCCTTGTTAATGCAGACAGAGAAGAGCTCCAATTTCTTAATCATAGCCTCAGTTTTGTCCCGCAAAGTGAATATAGTTGTGGAGAGACCCTGTAATCCTAGATTCAGATCATTCAGGCGAGAAAACATCACCGAGATAGGCCAGTCGTGTGAGAAACTCATCGTCATGCAAGCGGTCAGTAAAAAATGATGGTCAGTAAAAAAAACTTTAAGCTTGTCTCTCAATTCAAAAAAACATATCAATACTTTGCCCCTTGATAACTGGGGTATGCGTTACACGTACTCCAGTTTGGGAATACCTGTTCTAATGCTTCAGGTGACTCTTCAAATGATGTTCTCAAAATATTTGGAATTGGCGGCCCGGTGAAACAAAAAAGATGGTATGACGGGGTATGCAAAATTGATCAACTTTGAGCACCTCTATCTCCTGAATGTTTTGGCATTCAGGTCCAAAAAGTAACTTTCTGACCACTTCTACCACGGGCAAACATGTATGGAAAGTTTTGTTTAAATCAAAAGGGAAGCAGTCAAAAAGTTATTAAATTCAAATCGATTGTGTTGGACTATGCTGTGTCTATGCCCTGGTGTCTGGTCTGGACCCATCCCTTTAGGTGTGGCCAACATAGACAGATCTAGGATCAGGGGGAGCAACAAAGTACTAGCCTGAACAATTACAGTACAGAGCCTTGTAGGCCTGCGTCAGCTCAGAGGAATCTCCATAGAACATGTTATAGAGAACACATACAACACACAACCCTTACGGCTTTCAGTAAACTGAATGACCTCTGTGCGTGTTTGTGTCTCCTAGCCGTGTGACTCAGAGCGCCAGCCTGCCCAGACTACATTCGCATCCTGAGGTAACTTGCTCCAGTGGCGTCTGTGCTCCGCTATAGACTAGCCCTCCAGCTGAATCTGTGGCACAAATAGAGAAACAGAAGAAAACAACATGTCTGTCTGCTCTGCTACATGTTCATTTAGCCTAATGAGATTTCAACTGAAACAGTGAGCCAGCCAGTAAATTAATTGTGTGCTTTTAATATTCATTGCAAGAAATGTTTTCAAATGTTTCCTCCAGATGTGACGCTTGGCATTAGGGCCAAAGAGTTCAATCTTGCTTTTGTTAGACCAGAGAATCTTGTTTCTCATGGTCTGAGAGTCCTTTAGGTGCCTTTTGTCAAACTCCAAGCGGGCTGTCATGTGCCTTTTCCTGAGGAGTGGCTTCCGTCTGGCCACTCCACCATAAAGGCCTGATTGGTGGAGTGCTGCGGAGATGGTTGTCCTTCTGAAAGGTTCTCCCATCTCCACAGAGGAACTCTTGGGTTCTTAGTCATCTCTCTGACCAAGGCCCTTCTCCCACGATTGCTCAGTTTGGCCGGGCGGCCATCTCTAGGAAAAGTCTTAGTGGTTCCAAACTTCTTCCTTTTAAGAATGATGGAGGCCACTGTGTTCTTGGGGACCTTCAATGCTGCAGACATTTTTTGGTACCCTTCCCCAGATCTGTGCCTCGACACAATCCTGTCTTGGAGCTCTACGGACAATTTCTTCAACCTCATGGCTTAGTTTTTGCTCTGACTTGCACTGTCAACTATGGGACCTTATATAGACAGGTGTTTGCCTTTCCAAATTATGTCCAATCAATTGAATTTACCACAGGTGTACTCCAATCAAGTTGTAGAATCATCTCAAGGATGATCAATGGAAGCAGGATGCACCTGAACTCAATTTCGAGTCTCATAACAAAGGGTCTGAATACTGTAATTATGTAAATAAGGTATTTCATTTTTATAGATTTTTTTATCAATTTGAAAACATTTCTAAAAACCTGTTTTCGCTTTGTCATTATGAGGTATTGTGTGTCAATGGATGAAGAAAAACATTTTGGGAATCCATTTTAGAGTAAGGCTGTAACGTAACAAAATGTGGAAAAGGGCAAGGGATCTGAATACTTTCCTATTGCACTGTATGCTGTGTTCATTTTGTATGTTTTGTTCTATGGTGATTTATATGCCTATCAGGTGTCCTGAGGTGGTGTTTAAGATGAAAGCTTCAGCAGGTGATTGTCCCTGTTGTTCCTGTCAGGTGTGTGTGTGTGTGTGTGTGTGTGTCTGTACATGTGTGTGTGTGGAGGAGAGAAGCACCCGCGAGGGAAGAGCTTCGCTGAGCATGATTGCACAGCAGGACCCAGTCCCAATGGATGAAGGCGTAGCACGGCGGGGAAACACACACAGTGCACAGTGCTTAGTTTGCCCACTCATTTAGCCGAGAGCAGTGTCTCAGTCAGAGTATTCTCCGAGCTGCATTCCCAATTCTCCCAGTATGCAAAACCAATCCAAATGGTTTCCCATTGGCATTAAATATGTATTAGCCAGCCCTTTCATCTATGGAGCCGAGTATAACTTTTGTGTCAGAATTCCTGGGGATATTTTCTGATACATGCCACAGCCAATTTTGTATCTTCTTCTTTTAATTAAAAGAGGAATGAGGTCTGTAGAAAGAGGGCTAATCTTTATTAATTGGAATTTCTGGGCCACTGGGTTGCTGGGGGGCTCGTTATAAAACACGCACATCCGCCCACAGAGCCACGAGACGATCCATTTCTCCTCAATTAGCCTGGAAACCATCTGAAAACCTTCGGAAAAGGCGACTGTGAAATATGAGGCTTCTCACCATAACAGAATTGTTACATTTCTGCCTGACATGTCAGTCTGTGGCAAGGCTGTGGATAGTGGATAGGCCTGGTTGCATTGCGGCGGCGGCAGGAACGATGGAGGTGGCAGAGACCTTTAGCTATGAAAGGCCTACATCCCTCAGCCTGTCTGTAAGCCGGCTCAGATGTTAAAGGAGCCTCCAGGGTTCAGCTCCACGACAGGCCCATCAATCACCTCTCAGAGCGAAGGCAGGGAATGTACCTCCCGTGCCAACTCCGCAGCGAAACGCTCCCTCTTTTTCTCTCACAGCATTCCAGGTGGGCGATTCCCAGCGCTCCGACACACGGCGTTCCGGGCATTCCGGGCTCCCACTCCCTGCCGGCCTCGGCCCCGTGCCCGGCTGCTCCCTCTGGATTATCCCTCCATCTGTAATTAAACCCAGCCAAGTAGAACTGCTGTGCTGCTGCTGCAGACTGGAGACTGGAGACTGGAGCGCAGAGATGGGATGGCATCGCACATTTATATTTCATCAGAAAGGCCTTCACCTGTGGTCTTGCTGTCACTGGTCTCACGCTGTAGGTGAGGTTGTGTGTGTGTCTGTGTGTAAGGGTTGTGTGCGTATGTGTCTGTAAGCCTGCTTGAGTGTGCCAAGACACACATGTCAGCTCTGCATGTGTGTGCGTGTGTGTGTTTGTGTGTGTGTGTGTGTGTGTGTGTGTGTGTGTGTGTGTGTGTGTGTGTGTGTGTGTGTGTGTGTGTGTGTGTGTGTGTGTGTGTGTGTGTGTGTGTGTGTGGTAGCCAAGATGTGTGTGGGTGTGTGTATGCAATGCATGAAAACGATATATTTCCTGCTTCCTCCAGCTATGCTATCACTCACCCTCTCCACACTTTATGAAATGTAAATCAATCAATCAAATGTATTTTATAAAGCCCTTTTTACATCATCAGTTGTCACAAAGTTCTTTACGAATACCCAGCCTAAAACCCCGAAGAGCAAGCAATGCAGATGTAGAAACGCATTGGCTACTGCATGTTATAAATCTAACATCTCACATACATCTCTCATCTCTTCACCATCCTCTCTCTCTCTCTGTCTCAGATCTGACCATTTAGATTCCTGTGTTTTAGATTCCTAGCCCCTGCTGTGCTGTGGCTCCTCTCTTTTGGAATTGGACAGGATTGGAGCCTGTCGCCGTATTGGGGTCTGGGACCTGCCTTGGCTATCACAGCTGCAGCAGTTTTATGCTGTCATTTACCAAACACACTCTGCCACACTCCCTCAAGGGCAGCGCCCAGCCTCCAGTAACGTATAGGGCAGGGGCATTCCATTTTTACCCTACAAGGTCCGGAGCCTGCTGGTTCTCTGTTCTACCTGATAATTAATTGAACCCACCTGGTGTCCCAGGTCTAAATCAGTCCCTGATTAAACGCAATTTAAAAAACGCATTGAAACTTGCTTTGAGGTCCAGAGTTGATTTTGAGGGGTATAGGGGGTTGTTCATCATCAAGGCAGTATACTTTACATTGATTATTTTAAACAACCACTGCATTTTTGTCCTGTATATAGATTGATTATACATCCACAGGATGATCCCTTGACAAATACAATATCCTGAGATGTATGTGGATATAAATACATTAAAGTCCCAAGTTACAAAATACTTATTTGATTAATCTCACAACAGAGCCCATCAAAATCAACATTTCAACATGTTGATAAACTGGACCTTATACAGGACCCATGACAGGTGTCACACAAAGAAAAACATGTGATTGGTCTTAAACCTGAAAATGTTTCTATTCCTCCAACAGTGGACTGTTCGCTGTAATCATGGCAGCCGTGAGTCACTGAGTGGACCATTCAGAGTGATGGTAATGACAGTGGACTGTTCACTGTAATCATGACAGCCGTGAGTCACTGAGTGGACCATTCAGAGTGATGGTAATGACAGTGGACTGTTAACTGTAATCATGGCAGCTGTGAGTCACTGAGTGGACCATTCAGAGTGATGGTAATGACAGTGGACTGTTCGCTGTAATCATGGCAGCCGTGAGTCACTGAGTGGACCATTCAAAGTGATGGTAATGACAGTGGACTGTTAACTGTAATCATGGCAGCTGTGAGTCACTGAGTGGACCATTCAGAGTGATGGTAATGACAGTGGACTGTTCGCTGTAATCATGGCAGCCGTGAGTCACTGAGTGGACCATTCAGAGTGATGGTAATGACAGTGGACTGTTCACTGTAATCATGACAGCCGTGAGTCACTGAGTGGACCATTCAGAGTGATGGTAATGACAGTGGACTGTTCACTGTAATCATGGCAGCCGTGAGTCACTGAGTGGACCATTCAGAGTGATGGTAATGACAGTGGACTGTTCGCTGTAATCATGGCAGCCGTGAGTCACTGAGTGGACCATTCAGAGTGATGGTAATGACAGTGGACTGTTAGCTGTAATCATGGCAGCCGTGAGTCCCTGAGTGGACCATTCAGAGTGATGGTAATGGCAGTGGACTGTTAACTGTAATCATGGCAGCTGTGAGTCACTGAGTGGACCATTCAGAGTGATGGTAATGACAGTGGACTGTTCGCTGTAATCATGGCAGCCGTGAGTCACTGAGTGGACCATTCAGAGTGATGGTATTGACAGTGGACTGTTCGCTGTAATCATGGCAGCCGTGAGTCACTGAGTGGACCATTCCGAGTGATGGTAATGACAGTGGACTGTTAACTGTAATCATGGCAGCCGTGAGTCACTGAGTGGACCATTCAGAGTGATGGTAATGACAGTGGACTGTTCGCTGTAATCATGGCAGCCGTGAGTCACTGAGTGGACCATTCAGAGTGATGGTAATGACAGTGGACTGTTCACTGTAATCATGGCAGCCGTGAGTCACTGAGTGGACCATTCAGAGTGATGGTAATGACAGTGGACTGTTAACTGTAATCATGGCAGCCGTGAGTCACTGATTGGACCATTCAGAGTGATGGTAATGACAGTGGACTGTTCGCTGTAATCATGGCAGCCGTGAGTCACTGAGTGGACCATTCAGAGTGATGGTAATGACAGTGGACTGTTCGCTGTAATCATGGCAGCCGTGAGTCACTGAGTGGACCATTCAGAGTGATGGTAATGACAGTGGACTGTTAACTGTAATCATGGCAGCTGTGAGTCACTGAGTGGACCATTCAGAGTGATGGTAATGACAGTGGACTGTTCGCTGTAATCATGGCAGCCGTGAGTCACTGAGTGGACCATTCAGAGTGATGGTATTGACAGTGGACTGTTCGCTGTAATCATGGCAGCTGTGAGTCACTGAGTGGACCATTCAGAGTGATGGTAATGACAGTGGACTGTTAACTGTAATCATGGCAGCCGTGAGTCACTGAGTGGACCATTCAGAGTGATGGTAATGACAGTGGACTGTTAACTGTAATCATGGCAGCCGTGAGTCACTGAGTGGACCATTCAGAGTGATGGTAATGACAGTGGACAGTCCAACAATAGCACCCATCGGCCATGCTATCACAAGTCAATTCTCCAGTCCTTTACAACATAGTGGTAACTTGTATGTTTATTTATGCATGTGAATAGTAGAAGTTCACACTAAAATATAGATGTTGGATCTTAATTTGACCAGTTTCTCGCAATAAAAGTAAAATACATTTTATTATTTAAAAAATTCTATTGGGAAATGAGTTTTGATAGGCTTTAGTAGACTATAGTTTAGATGTGAGATCTAGTGAGAGAAAGAGAACAGCAGGTTTTAAGTGAATTTATGTAAATCACGAGGCCCAATTGATTTCATTACAGTGAATAGACAGCTATGACACAACGGCATTCCCAAGTTTGCATATAACCTTTAATATAGGACTGCATAATGACCAATAGTAGTGAGCCAGTAAACTAGTAATAGTCAGTGGTAAGACATTGGTGTGAGTTATGAACTGCTAGGATAGTGAAAAACCACTTTATACGTTTTCAGGAGCTGCTTTCTTGTCACAGTCATCATGTCACAGTCTGTTAATAGAGAACAACATGGCAGTCACAGCAACACACAGACACTGACAGACTACACACACACACTACGCACACTACATGGTAAATCTCCTACTCACTGTGTGTGGATCCCTTTGGGGGGACTCATAGTTCACATACGTTAATGTATAGAGCAGAAGGAGGTATGGAGTTTTGCTTGGTGATTCTGTTATATCCATGTTCTGAACTAGATGACTCCTTCATCAGCAGGCATTCTCTGCAGTACTGGAGTCTTAGTGAACTGAAGTAAGTGTTGTTTTGTTAATATACTGTGACTGAAGTACTGTAGGTGTGCCCAGGACATTCCAATTTGGGATGAGAGTGGAGAAAGAGGGAGTTAGAATTTGATTTTCGACCCTGCTTTATTCAGCTGATACAAATACTCAGGTTCAGCAAAGCATATTAAACTAGCTTACATCGCCCTAAACAGAGAGAGAGAGAGAGAGAGAGAGAGAGAGAGAGAGAGAGAGAGAGAGAGAGAGAGAGAGAGAGAGAGAGAGAGAGAGAGAGAGAGAGAGAGAGAGAGAGAGAGAGAGAGAGAGAGAGAGAGAGAGAGAGAGAGAGAGAGAGAGAGAGAGAGAGAGAGAGAGAGGGTTTGAATCTTATTCCGGGACACCAGCTATCGCGCCATTGAAATGCAGATAATCTGTCTAACCCTAGAATAGAGGTATCTTCCATCCTGCTTCGTGGACAGGTAGGGCACCCAGTGGATTCTCTAGCAGCCTCCAGGAACATTGAATTAGGAGTTGAGGAAAGCACTTGATCTGCCTTCATGCTCTTTTAATTACACATGGCTGGGTGGGTTCCAATCCCCAGAGACCAACTGGTAATTCACACGTCAGGAGTCAGGACCACAATCTAATCAAATCAAATTGTATTTGTCACGTGCGCTGACTACAACTAAAACCGTTGTACATCGTGCCGTGGGGGAGGGCATTTGATTAATTGTTCAGCAGTCTTATGACTTGGGGGTAGAAGCTATTAAGGAGCCTTTTGGTCCTAGACTTGGCACTCCGGTACCGCTTGCCATGCGGTAGCAGAGAGAACAGTCTATGACTTGGGTGACTTGAATCTTTGACAATTGTTTTGGGCCTTCCTCTGACACCGCCTGGTATAGAGTTCCTGGATGCTAGGAAGCTTGGCCCCAGTGATTTACTGGGCCGTACGCACTACCCTCTGTAGCACCTTGCGGTCGGAGGCCGAGCAGTTGCTATACCAGGCAGTGATACAACCAGTCAGGATGCTCTCGATGGTGCAGCTGTATAACTTTTTGAGGATCTAAGGACCCATGCCAAATATTTTCAGTCTCCTGAGGGGGAAAAGGTGTTGTCATGCCCTCTTCACAACTGTCTTGGTGTGTTTGGACCATGATAGTTTGTTGGTGATGTGGACACCAAGGAACATGAAACCCTCGACCCGCTCCACTGCAGCCCCATCAATGTTAATGGGGGCCTGTTCGGCCCTCCTTTTCCTGTAGTCCACGATCAGCTCCTTTGTCTTGCTCACATTGAGGGAGAGGTTGTTGTCCTGGCACCACACTGCCAGGTCTCTGACCTCCTCCCTATAGGCTGTCTCATCGTTGTCGGTGATCAGGCCTACCATTGTTGTGTCATCAGCAAACTTAATATTAGTGTTGGAGTCGTGCTTGGCCACGCAGTCGTGGGTGAACAGGGAATACAGGAGGGGATTAAGCACGCACCCCTGAGGGGCCCCCGTATTGAGGATCAGTGTGGCAGATGTGTTGAATCCTGCACTTACCACATGGGGGCGGTCTGTCAAGAAGTCCAGGATCCAGTTGCAGAGGGAGGTGTTTAGTCCCAGGGTCCTTAGCTTAGTGATGAGCTAATATCACCCTACCTAAACAGCCCTGAGAGAGAAAGGGTTGGGTGGAAGACAGAGAACAGACCAAAGAGAGAGAAAGTGAGAGACCCGAAAAGGAGAGATGGAGACATCTCCCTTCCCTCAGGGCAGCGTAGGGTTAATGCAGGGAGTGCAGGCCTACACACAGGCCAGAGGCGGCTGGCATCATTCCACAGCACCATTGCTCACTGTATTTAAATGAACCCAAAGTGGAGTCTGAGGAGAATCGCCAACTACCACGCAAGTGCCGGCCTGATCCCCCTTCATATGACTGTAACTCGAATGTGCATCTCATAGGTAGGGCTATGATATACTGCTAGTTTATCCTGGCCAGGCCACATTCTAAGGAAAAACTCCCGGCCCTACTGTTATGATGTTTATGTTACCAGCCTTGTGGTTTCCCCAGAAGAGTGAGGTCTGATAACATTACACAGTCCACCTCTCATGACTGGAATTGGTTCCAAAATACTGCAGCGCTCTAGCAATCAGCTGATTTAGATCATTGACCATATGCATTGTGAACATACTGAATGAATAGTCTCGCTTGCCAGCTGAGCTTTGGGGTTTGGCCTATACCTGCTACAGCGGGACAATGTGCCAGGTATCAGAAAGAAACAAAGTGTTAGCTTCAAAGGTCTCTCACCAGTGCAGTAGTTGAGTGTGTGGTTTTGGCTGGTCCTGGTGCCTGGGGGCGATGTATCTGCATGTGGCTGGGTCACAGTGGGCCTGTCAGTGCTGCTGACGCCATACAGCCAGTCTCTCACTAATAGGATTTGGACATTGCCCAGTCATGTATACACACACACACACACACACACGCACACACACACACACACACACACACACACACACACACACACACACACACACACACACACACACACGCACACACAGGCACACACATGCTCTGTTCTTGAGAAGGGAATGTTTCAACAGGTACGGTGACTGTTACAGTCCAGGGGATTCTCTCTCTCATCCTCTCCCTCTCTCTCTCTCTCTTTCAAACTCCCTCCCTCCCTCCCTCCCTCCATCTATCTATCTATCTATCTATCTATCTATCTATCTCTCCCTATCTCTTTCTCTCTCCATCTCCATCGCTCTCCCTCTCTCGCTCTCTCTCCCCTCTCTTTCGCAACTTGGCATTTATTGTCATGAATATTGCCCTGGAGGCAGAATTGTGCAATTTCTGCTAGATGGCCATGTGCAAAGTCAAAAATGGCAATTATGGTTAAAAAAAATCATGAAAACAAAGAAATCGCTTTTTGGTATTAATTTAAGGTTAGGTGAGCAGTGTGGTTAAGGTTAGAGTTAGGGTTAGGTTTAAAATCTGATTTTATTACTTTGTGGCTGTGCCAGTTAGTGACCACTCTGCAGAGGTTCCCTTTCTTTCTTTCTTTCTTTCTTTCTTTCTTTCTTTCTTTCTTTCTTTCTTTCTTTCTCTCTCTCTCTCTCTCTCTCTCTCTCTCTCTCTCTCTCTCTCTCTCTCTCTCTCTCTCTCTCTCTCTCTCTCTCTCTCTCTCTCTAGCTATCTCTCTTTCACCCTGTGTGGGGTATTTTTACCAGAGAGGCTTGCTTCAGATGGGTATTTCATTGTAATCTCTTGGTTTAGTGTGAAATGATGTAACCTACAGGCAATGTCAAGGTGAACTAGTCTAAATGTGTGGTTTCCCTCCCCAGTGCTTTGTGCTACTGTACTTCTCCCCACTAAATGAATAGAGCCTTGGAGGGTTCCAGCAGGGCTGCCCAGACGATCCTGAGAAATGGAGCTGAGTCTGACAGAACAGAGGCAGTAATCACAGGCAATCTTCCGCTCTGGGACCCTCTACCCTGGCCTGGGCAGACCCTGGAGACGCTTTTCTTGGCCAAAACCTGTGATTTGATATCTTCTACCACAAAGAAGGGCTCAGATGCACAGGGCACCACAGAGCACAGCAGTAGGGCAGTAGAAGATGAGAGAGAAGCTATTTTCACAGAGTTAGGAAGTTGGAGACTGATTGTCTCATTTACACCTCACCACCTCTCCACCACTCTTATTCTCATGGCTTTCTCATGACAGGCCTTTCTCTCTGCTCTCTATCTTAAAACCCTGTTTTACACACTCATCACAGAGATAATCAGCTGCCACTATCTTTCACGGTTCAGAAGGCCAGAACTGAAATGGGAAAAATATTATTTTCCATTGATGCTCCTTGGTCTTGTAAAATACTTTAAAACTGGAGGAGAGGGTATCACTTGTTGGGTTTAAAGCTCTGATATAGGACAATGTCCCATAATCCCCTGTTTCTGTGACTGATCTAATGACATGTCACTCCAGCTCCTGTGACAGAGGACTGAGGTCTGGGAAGGGGAGGATAATTGTATGTAAATCCTCACATTTGAATCCACATAGAAGGATCTTCCAATTGATGCCCACAGCGCAAGGTTTAGACCTATACAGACGTATAGTCTTAATTTGAGACAATTTGCTACAGTGGGAAAATAATCCTGCGTCAACAGAAAATGTGAATTATTATGTGGATTATAATTAATGGACATTTTTGTAGGGGTTGATACATTTTTCATTTGGGCAAATCAAATCTGAAATTTCGAAGTGGAAAGAGTGATCAAATGAATATCCTACATCGGTACAGTGATGAAGTCAGATTCAGGCACTCAAACCCCCAAAACAACCTCATGTGTAAGCATAGTTGTCTCTCTTATTCTATGTCTGTGCAGACTATCATGATACTTTGTGTGTGTGTATTTCTCAGGACATTTCTGTGGGTTTAAATTGGGAGGATCCTGCGTGTCTGGGCCAGGCATGGTAGACTAGAGCCCTGTCCAGTCTGACACACAACAGCATGTTGTAATGACTTTTCCTCTCTTTAAGATAGCCTGCCGGACTGAACCTCACCAGTGATGTTCTCTCACACCATGTTTGTATAGGCAGCCATGATAGGAGGAGGATGAGGAGGAGCTACTTGCAGTAGTACTGGGGAGCTGATGATGACCATGTATTGTAGAACCATAATATGAACATGGTTCCTCTATTGGAGCTCATTGAAGCCACAGAAAACTTCCTCATCTGATCAAAAAACTAATGCTTTAGACTTATCCTTTCTCCTTTTCTAATGACTGTAGTGCTACATTAATTTAGCAAAAATGCTCTTTCATTTACCATGTGCCTTTGCTTTTAGGGAGTTTCTCTGTGGGGTTTTGAAGTACAGTATCTGACCATGTGAACTATATGCAAATGACAAACCCTGTTGGCATTTAAATTTATACTGTGCATCTTTAGGTTGCTCTGTGGTCTGGTGTGGATGTCTGTTTTTCTTTGTGGTGTGTGTTCTCCCCATGACAATGATCCAATTCTCACAGGCACAGGTAGCAGTCCTATGGGACTGTGTGTTGGAGACCAGCGCTCTGCTGCCATCTAGTGTTGGCCAGCATCTGCCCTGATGTTAGGACTGGGATAACCTCACCTGTGTGTGTGTGTGTGTGTGTGTGTGTGTGTGTGTGTGTGTGTGTGTGTGTGTGTGTGTGTGTGTGTGTGTGTGCGTGCGTGCGTGCGTGCGTGCGTGCCTGCCTGCCTGCCTGCCTGCCTGCCTGCCTGCCTGCCTGCCTGCCTGCCTGCCTGCCTGCCTGCCTGCCTGCCTGCCTGCCTGCCTGCCTGCCTGCCTGCCTGCCTGCGTGCGTGTGTGTATGTGTGTAAGGTAGCTCATTACTGAGAGTCTATATTAGTGAAGGAGGTCAGTCAGAGTCAATGAGCATGCTCTAATTCTTCTCCAATTCCCTTGTGCTCTGCCACTTGTCAGACATTTGCATATAAATTGCTTTAGATATGATGTTCCTGGTAATGGTTTAACGACTACTTGTTTATCATTTTTGAACGCTTTGGACATTTTTAGACACAGTCAAGCTTTATAGATATAATGTGATGCTCTGAAGAATGTGTATGTGTCTACAGTCGTGGCCAAAAGTTTTGAGAATGACACAAATATTAATTTTCACAAAGTCTGCTGCCTCAGTTTGTATGATGGCAATTTGCATATACTCCAGAATGTTGTGAAGAGTGATCAGATGAATTGCAAAGTCCCTCTTTGCCATGCAAATGAACTAAATCCCCCAAAAACATTTCCACTGCATTTCAGCCCTGCCACAAAAGGACCAGATGACATGCTGATTGAGTTCGAATAACAGATTGGAAGCTTATAAAGGAGGGTGGTGCTTGGAATCATTGCAAGGAAACACGTGCCGTCATCATTGCTTTGCACAAAAAGGGCTTCACAGGCAAGGATATTGCTGCCAGTAAGATTGCACCTACATCAACCATTTATCAGATCATCAAGAACTTCAAGTAGAGCGGTTCAATTGTTGTGAAGAAGGCTTCAGGGTGCCCAAGAAAGTCCAGCAAGCGCCAGGACCATCGCCTAAAGTTGATTCAGCTGCGGGATTGGGGCACCACCAGTACAGAGCTTGCTCAGGAATGGCAGCAGGCAGGTGTGAGTGCATCTGCACGTACAGTGAGGCAAAGACTTTTGGAGGATGGCCTGGTGTCAAGAAGGGCAGCAAAGAAGCCACTTCTCTCCAGGAAAAACATCAGGGACAGACTAATATTCTGCAAAAGGTACAGGAATTGGACTGCTGAGGACTGGGGTAAAGTCATTTTCTCTGATGAATCCCCTTTCCGATTGTTTGGGGCATCCGGAAAAAAAGCTTCTGTTTTCTCTTCCACTAACCCTCACCCTTCCATCCCTCCCTTCCTCAAATTAAAACACTGTATCTCTCTCTCTCTCCATCCATACATCCTCTCCCCCTCTCTTTATTTCTCTCTTGTGCTCTCTCTGCTCATTTTCCAGTCCTAGTTAACAGATGTTGTGGGTAGCCCTGTCTCACCATGTCCGTGTGTGTGTGTGTGTGTGTGTGTGTGTGTGTGTGTGTGTGTGTGTGTGTGTGTGTGTGTGTGTGTGTGTGTGTGTGTGTGTGTGTGTGTGTGTGTGTGTGTGTGTGTGTGTGTGTGTGTGTGTGTGTGTGTGTGTGTGTGTGTGTGTGTGTGTGTGTGTGTGCGTGTGTGTGGTAGTCAGCCTCCATGGTAATGATCAGTATTCAGTACCAGTCTCTGGTAACTGGCCAGTCTGGACAGCATGTTGGCCCCATAGACTCTGGAGAGATCTCTACTCTAGCAACCACTGCCTGCCTGCCTGTCTACCTGTCTGCCTCAGTGCCTCACTGCCTACATCCCTGTCTGCCTCAGTGCCTCACTGCCTAGATGCCTTTCCACCTGTCTGCCTCAGTGCCTCACTGCCTGCCTCCTTATGTCTGCTAGCTTGCAGCCTCCTTATGTGAAGTCTCTCATCACTCAATGAGGGTAATCAAACACTCACACACACACACACACACACACACACACACACACACACACACACACACACACACACACACACACACACACACACACACACACACACACACACACACACACACACACACACACACACACACACACAGACAGACAGACAGACAGACAGACAGACAGACAGACAGACAGACAGACAGACAGACAGACAGACAGACAGACAGACAGACAGACAGACAGACAGACAGACAGACAGACAGACAGACAGATTTGTCTGCCCTGGCTGATCGTTAGCCTCAGGAGGATTGTGTGGTGCTCTGTGCTAAAAATAACCAAGTGCCCTATTTCCAATCTGTTGAATGACTGAGTGGACTACCTGATGGGTTTGTGACATTAGTGTCTATAGCAGCTTCTGGTCAAACCCGACCTAAAGTCCTACTATTATGGAAGAGAGAGAGAGTGTGATGATGGAGGATTAAGAATTTTTTTGAGGATTAAATACTTGGAATAACAGGTCCGTAATTTGATTTAGAGAATCCTATTTCTTCATAGATGACATAGTCTTATCTTTATGCAGAAGTGTGTTGCCTGGCAGGGAAAGTGTGGTGTGTCACAATTTGGCACCAAAATGAAAGCTGATTTGGTTTTTAATTAGGCTAGTGGCTCTCAATTCCCCATATGAGGTCAGAGTCACACACACACACACACACACACACACACACACACACACACACACACACACACACACACACACACACACACACACACACACACACACACACACACACACACACACACACACACACACACACACACACACACACTGACACACACACACACACACACTCTCTCTCTCTCTCTTTCTCTCGCATACACACACAGAGCGAGAGAGAGAGACAGAATCATGCTTAAAAAATATATTACGTGTATCTCCCAGAGTTCTAGTAATTTGGTGCTCATTTAAAAGCAATAGGGCTTGAACAGCTTGGCACTAAATTCTCTACGTGCATTAGTGGTAGTAGTGTTAGCTCCAGTCACTGTTTTCCCTCCGCTATACTCTACATGAATGGTCATTTCAGTGTTTTACTCTTCTGTTCACTCAGTTCTTAATCCATGTCTGTGACCTCTGACCTATTCAAGCAAGCAGACCAATCAAGCAAGAGTAGTTATCTGGTATTTATCTCTGTTTATTCTTTGAAGTCTCAGGCCAACATTTTGAACTTTTAGAAGAGAAGCTGGATATAATTAAAGTTTTATATGTCTGTCTGTGTGGGGGCCATCGTAGTCCAGACTGTGTATTATTACAGTTTTTAACAATCACTTTGGCACTAATTTCAGAGCCTTGTGGTAATGTTTCCAAACTCTAGACACAAAACTCAAAATGGGCATCACTTGTAACACAGGCTGTCCAATGTTCAAAACATTGCATTGTGCATTCATATCTTTAAAGAAACCTTGCACTTGCAGAATCATTGGTTCAAATAACTTATTTATCATGAAATACCATAGGAGCATCAAAACATCAACTGCAGTGTTCCTCACCTGGCTTACTGTAAAACATCCACTGCAGTGTTCCTCACCTGGCTTACTGTAAAAAGCAAAACAAAAGATTGATTACTGTACTTCTATATTTCCATCAACACTGTCTTGTGGATTTGGCCACAGGTTCTCATCCACATCACAATGGATCTTTTCATTAGCCAAACATCTTGGGAAGAATCTTCGGGCATGGCGAATCCAGGCCTGACACTGGTCTGCCGTGATGTCATTGCATGTGTCATCCATGGCCTGGAGAAGGGTGGCTTGTTCGTGAGGGCACCTATCATATACCTTCCACCTCCATGTGGAGAAAAATTCCTCAATCGGGTTAAGGAAAGGAGAGTATGGGGGTAAGTACAGGGTGGTAAATTGTGGATGGGCCTGAAACCATGCTTGCACCATTTGAGCATGGTGGAACCTGACATTATCCCACACAATGACATAGGTCATGCCATCAGCTCTACAGACCTGATTTAGCCCATCAAGGAGGGTTAGATTCGAACAGCGAATCATGTGGCTGCCTGCAACTCAATATATAGAGTATATAGAGTAGAGAGCTTTAGATGTTGTTCGACCAAACATTAGAACGGGCAAGATGTGTAATCTAAGCAACTTTGACCGTGGTATGATTGTTGATGCCACACATGGTGATTCCAGCATCTCAGAAACAGCTGCCTTCCTGGGATTTTTACACACTACAGTCTCTAGAGTCTACAGAGAATGGTGCGATAAACAAAACACATTCAGTGAGCGGCAGTTCTGTGGGCAAAACACCTTGTTAATGAGAGAGGTCAGAGGAGAATGTCCAGACTCATTCAAGCTAACAGAAAGGCCACAAATGCTCAAATAACAGCTGTTTAAAACAGTGGTGTGCAGAAGGGCATCTCTTAACGTACAACACCGTGAATAATTCAGGCTGTTGTGGAGGCAAAAGGGGGTCCTACCCAGTATTAGATAGGTGTACCTAATAAAGTGGCCGGTGAGTGTACAGTAATGTCAAATCTGAAAACATGGTCTGGAAAAGTGGTACATGGGACCATAGAAACAGTGTCTGATAAAGAATGATGATGAAATATTACATCCATAGATAATGTAGTCCAATTGGTTCATGTTCCACAGTAATTGGTGTCAATGGATCTCGTTATCCTGAAACTTTCATGATCTAAACATGGAATATTGTTCGTCAGTTTCCATAAAACTATGCATTAAGAGTAATGCAAGAGTTACTTATCATTTTGAGCAGTCGTATCAATTGATAGTTAGATCATTGTAATGAAATGAATAGACAGTCATCTCAGATGTAATGTGTGAATTGTATTTTGAAATGGTAATACTTTGATGTTAAGTTGTGTCATTTTGAACAGGTGATTTTAGTTCAATGAACAAATGATCTTAGCTTTATGTGTATTGTATCCAAGCAATTGGAAAAAGTGTTAAGAGTTTAGAAAAATTTCCATTTTGATCATTGGCTGTGAGTTTTGTGTCTAGAGTTTTGAAAAATGACATCAAGGTTCCGAAATTAGTGCCAAAGTGATTGTAAAAAACTGTATTAAGGTCCTATCAGTATGTTTGACCTCAAGTTCATCCGAATTGATATCCTGTTCCTGGATTAGAGTCTGGATACACAGGCTTTCATTATTTCTGATAGAGGTTTGTGTGAATCTAAAGACCACTGCCATCATGATTATTCCTGCTTCATGTGAGGGGAGTTTGGGAGCGGTTGGGAGGAGGTTTTGGGGGGGTTGAGAAAAAAAAGCTTAACACGTTTTTAAAAGGGAACAAGTCTTCATTTTAACTGTGAATATTCAGTCTACAATATTTTATTGTATTTTATTTATTTCTCACACTTGTGTGAGTGTTTTATAAATAGTCTCATAAGGTTATTAATCAAATAGACCAAAGTTCTGACTGGACCTAAATCAGAAGGTTATTAATCAAATAGACCAAAGTTCTGACTGGACCTAAATCTGCTTTACGTACACACAGGGTATGCTGTTTTCCAACCACTTAATCCAAATATGTTACCCACAGTAGTGTGTGTGTGTGTGTGTGTGTGTGTGTGTGTGTGTGTGTGTGTGTGTGTGTGTGTGTGTGTGTGTGTGTGTGTGTGTGTGTGTGTGTGTGTGTGTGTGTGCTTCTTTTTTAAATGTTTGCCGTGAGAGCTACTTCCAGCATATTGACCGTTTGTAAATGTTGTGACAGCAGGTCTAAACAGGATGCAGCAGCAGAGGAGTGGTGTGTGTCTATATAGAGGTGTGGTGTGTGTCTATGTAGAGTTGTGATGTGTGTCTATGTAGAGGTGTGGTGTGTGTCTATGTAGAGTTGTGGTGTGTGTCTATATAGAGGTGTGGTGTGTGTCTATGTAGAGGTGTGGTGTGTGTCTATGTAGAGGTGTGGTGTGTGTCTATGTAGAGGTGTGGTGTGTGTCTATGTAGAGTTGTGGTGTGTGTCTATGTAGAGTTGTGGTGTGTGTCTATATAGAGGTGTGGTGTGTGTCTATGTAGAGTTGTGGTGTGTGTCTATGTAGAGTTGTGGTGTGTGTCTATATAGAGGTGTGGTGTGTGTCTATGTGTGGACAGGTTTGTCCCTGCTACAGCTGTGTAAGGCTGCTCTCCACTGTTCCTATAAACTGTAGGTTTTGAACTGGATTGAACAGCAACAGAAACAGTAGGTTTGACACAAACCCAGTGACTGGATGTGATTGAGTATGGCCCTCTGTCTCCTGTGGTTCTAGTCTCCACAACTGTCCTATGTGACATCACTGCTGTGGTTCTAGTCTCCACAACTGTCCTATGTGACATCACTGCTGTGGTTCTAGTCTCCACAACTGTCCCATGTGACATCACTGCTGTGGTTCTAGTCTCCACAACTGTCCTATGTGACATCACTGCTGTGGTTCTAGTCTCCACAACTGTCCTATGTGACATCATTGCTGTGGTTCTAGTCTCCACAACTGTCCTATGTGACATCACTGCTGTGGTTCTAGTCTCCACAACTGTCCTATGTGACATCATTGCTGTGGTTCTAGTCTCCACGATTGTCCCATGTGACATCACTGCTGTGGTTCTAGTCTCCACGACTGTCCCATGTGAAATCACTGCTGTGGTTCTAGGCTCCACAGCTGTCCCATGTGACATCACTGCTGTGGCTCTAGTCTCCACAACTGTCCTACGTGACATCATTGCTGTGGTTCTAGTCTCCACGACTGTCCCATGTGACATCACTGCTGTGGTTCTAGTCTCCACAACTGTCCCATGTGACATCACTGCTGTGGCTCTAGTCTCCACAACTGTCCTATGTGACATCACTGCTGTGGTTCTAGTCTCCACAACTGTCCAATGTGACATCACTGCTGTGGCTCTAGTCTCCACGACTGTCCCATGTGACATCACTGCTGTGGTTCTAGTCTCAACAACTGTCCAATGTGACATCACTGCTGTGGTTCTAGTCTCCACAGCTGTCCCATGTGACATCACTGCTGTGGTTCTAGTCTCCACAACTGTCCTATATGACATCCCTGCTGTGGTTCTAGTCTCCACAACTCTCTTATATGACATCACTGCTGTGGTTATAAACTTCATAACTGTGCCATATGACTTCACTGCTGTATTTCAAAACTCCATGACTCTCCCATATGACATCACTGCTGTGGTTCTAGTCTCCACAACTGTCCCATGTGACCTCACTGCTGTAGTTCTAGTCTCTATAATCATCCCATGTGACCTCACTGCTGTGGTGGATTGTGGGTGCTTAGGACTGTCAGTGAGTCTGCGTGATGCTGTAAGACCCTTCCCTCCCAGGGGGTTCATAAGAAGAACAGGGGGGACTTCCTGGTCCTGTTTTAACTCATTGTCTGTCCTCCCTTGCCCTCTGTCTCCTTCCCCCTCTGTCTCCTTTCCCCTCCCTCTCTTTGTCTCTCTTTCTCTCGTTCCCTCTCTCCCACGGCCCCAAGGGGTCATCAGGCCCTCTATCGTTCCAAAACGGAATGATGTTTTTTCTTCTTTTTCTTCTTCTCCCAATTTAACAAATCTTAACCTCACTGAGTGACTCATTCAAACCTTAACCTCACTGAGTGACTCATTCAAACCTTAAAACTTCTTATGGCTGCAATCCCGTTAACGGGATCGATATGACAACAGCCAGTGGAAGTGCAGGGCGCCAAATTCAAACAACAGAAATCTCATAATTAAAATTCCTCAAGCATACAAGTATTTCACACTATTTTAAAGATACACTTCTTGTTAATCCCACCACAGTGTCTGATTTCAAAAAGGCTTTACAGCGAAAGCACCACAAACGATTATGTTAGGTCACCGCAAAATCACAGAAAAACACAGCCATTTTTCCAGCCAAAGACAGGAGTCACAAAAAGCAGAAATAGAGATAAAATGAATCACTAACCTTTGATGATCTTCATCTGATGACACTCATAGGACTTCATGTTACACAATACATATATGTTTTGTTCGATAAAGTTCATATTTATATCCAAAAACCTCAGTTTACATTGGCGCGTTATGTTCAGAAATGCCTCAAAAATATCCGGAGAAATTGCAGAGAGTCACGTCAAATAACATAAATACTCATCATAAACTTTGATAAAAGATACATGTTTTACATAGAATTAAAGATACACTTGTTCTTAATGCAACCGCTGTGTCAGATTTCAAAAAGCTTTACGGCAAAAGCACAATATTCAATAATCTGAGAACAGCGTTCAGCCACAAAAGGAAGCCATACAGTTACCCGCCAAATTGTGCAGTCAACAAAACTCATAAATAGCATTATAAATCTTCACTTAGCTTTGCTGATCTTCGTCGGAATGCACTCCCAGGACTCCCACTTCAACAAGACATGTTCGTTTTGTTCGGTAATGTCCATCATTTATGTCCAAATAGCTATTTTTGTTAGCGTGTTTGGCAAATATATCCAAAGTCAGGAAGCGCATTCACTAAAAGCAGACGAAATGTCAAAAAGTTCCGTAACAGTCAGTAGAAACATGTCAAACGAAGTATTGAATCAATCTTTAGGATGTTTTTAACATAAATCTTCAATAACGTTCCAACCGGAGAATTCCATTGACTTCAGATGTGCGATGGAACAGAGCTCCCTCTCATGTGAACGCGCATGGTCAGAGCATGGTCAGCTCATGGCAGACCTTACTCATTCCTGTCTCCTTCGGCCCCACTTCACAGTAGAGGCATCAGACAAGGTTCTACAGACTGTTGACATCTAGTGGAAGCCGTAGGAAGTGCAAACTGATCCATATCCCACTGTGTATTCGATAGGCCATGAGTTGAAAATCGACCAACCTCAGATTTCCCACTTCTTGTTTGGATTCTTCTCAGGTTTTTGTCTGCCATATGAGTTCTGTTATACTTACAGACATCATTCAAACAGTTTTAGAGACTTCAGAGTGTTTTCTATCCAATACTAATAATGATATGCATATATTAGCAACTGGTACTGAGGAGCAGGCAGTTTACTCTGGGCTCCTCTAGGCATCTTTCATCCAAGCTACTCAATACTGCCCCTGCAGCCATAAGAAGTTAACCTCACTGAGTGACTCATTCAAATCTTAACCTCACTGACTCATTCAAACCTTAACCTCCCTGAGTGACTCATTCAAATCTTAACCTCACTGAGTGACTCATTCAAATCTTAACCTCACTGAGTGACTCATTCAAGCCTTAACCTCACTGAGTGTCTCATTCAAAGCTTAACCTCAGTGACTCATTCAAATCTTAACCTCACTGAGTGACTCATTTAAATTATTGTTGCTTTAGCTGAATTTGGGTTATTTAAAATGAACGCCAAAGGAGAAAGGGAGTAAGAGAGAGAGAGGGAGAAGGAGAGGGAGAAAATGAATGAGAGAGAGAGGGAAGGAAAGAGAGAGAGAGTTGGATAGTTGGAAGCAAGAACTTGAAGAGCCCTGTAATTTGGTTGTGATTCCATGACAGACAAATGACTCAATATGAGTTTGTGGCAGGCAGCCCCTGTCAGTTCCTAGCACACAGCAGCCAGCTGGGCTGTGGGAGGAGCTGGCCCTGGATCAGTTTTTAGTTTTTAGGTGGGGCCCTCTCTTTCTGTGTTACAACAGGAAAACACTAGTCATGCTTACTGGACCGGACCTCAAAGAGAGGAGAGGAGAAGAGAGGGGACGTCCCACTCTGGGCTTTAAGCTGAGAGAGAGAGAGGGAGAGAGAGGGAGAGAGAGAGAGAGAGAGAGAGGAGAGAGAGAGAGAGAGAGAGAGAGAGAGAGAGAGAGAGAGAGAGAGAGAGAGAGAGAGATGAGAGAGAGTGAGAGGAGAGAGAGATGAGAGGAGAGAGAGAGAAGGAGAGAGATGTGGAGAGAGAGAGAGAGAGAGAGAGAGAGAGAGAGGAAGAGAAGAGAGAGAGAGAGGAGAGAGAGAGAGAGGGAGAGAGAAGAGAGAGAGAGAGGAGAGAGGAGACGGAGAGAGAGAGAGTAGACGATGAGAGAGAGAGAGAGAGAGAGAGAGAGAGAGAGAGAGAGAGCTCCACAGCGAGGAAAAGGTAGACAGACAGTGGGGGTAAAGATACAGAGAAAGGTAGAGAGTGGCTGAGTTAAAGGAAGAATTAGCCTAACATGTAGCTAGCCCCCTTCCTCCCCTGGAGCAGCTCAGATCTGTGCTTTATGACTGGACCTCTGTTACTCTGCTGCTCTGCTTCTTCACCAAGCCATGCATTGTTCTCTAGTCTACTGTACTCTACTTGTTCCCCACACTCTGAGAGAGGTACACACAGTTAGCAGGACAGTTACAGATCATTTCCTCTGAAACACTTGGACAGTTCGTGGCTCTGTTAGACTGTCCGCGGCTCTATTATAGTGGTGAGTACTTGTATCCTGTTTTGGTCTTTCTTTCATTTAATTTCAGGGGAAATCGTATCTCTTGTTTCATGTATTTGTCTTGTCAAAGATTGAAATGCTTTGGATGGAGAAATAATAGAATTTAAGAGTTGTGAACAAAGTGAAAGAGAACTTTAGTTACTATGATGTCTTGTGTTGTCACATTGAGACATATAGAGACATTTTTGCTTCAGACATACATAAGGAGTTTCATGGTGAGTGTAACTGAGTTGGAATGAGATTATTGTTGGCTGAGCTGGTATTGTAACTGAAACTTTGTGAAGCATGCCAGCCCTCCTCTGCTTTCTGATTGACTGACTGATGCTGCTGAGTCACGATGCTAGCTGATTCCTACTGCACTGCTCCATGCGCTGTGTGTGTGTGTGTGTGTGTGTGTGTGTGTGTGTGTGTGTGTGTGTGTGTGTGTGTGTGTGTGTGCGTGTGTGTGTGTGTGTGTGTGTGTGTGTGTGTGTGTGTGTGTGTGTGTGTGTGTGTGTGTGTGTGTGTGTGCGTCTCCTGGTCCCTGCCTGCCTGCCTTCCTGTGTGTGTGTGTGTGTGTGCGTCTATACTTATGTGTGTGTGCATCTGTACGTCTGTGTGTCTATACGTGTGTGTGTGTGTGTGCGTCTATGTGTGTGTGTGTGTGTGTGTGTGTGTGTGTGTGTGTGTGTGTGTGTGTGTGTGTGTGTGTGTGTGTGTGTGTGTGTGTGGTGTGTGTGTGTGTTCCTCCATTAGCCATAATTAGCCCTTTACTCCTTCGTACTCCAGTACATGACAGGGTGAGTGGTGCCTCACATGTCTTCTCTGGAGACAAACAGATAGAGAAGGATGGATGAAGGGATCAGGATCCATTACTATTTATCATCAGCCTCTGAAGCCTCTATTGATTTCCTTTTCCATTGAGTGAGAACAAAGCCTTGCTCTCAGCAAAGACCCAAATAAAGAACCGTGCTACATATCAGCACTGAATCTGAGCCTCATGGCTGTTTATTGATCTCCTCTTCTCCTGGACAAGCACAAACACACACACACACACAACAGAGAACGACACACTCACACAACACCACCACACTGACACAAATGCACACACACACACACACAATGAGAAACATACACACACACAACATAGAAACACACTCAAATAAGTATGCACACACATAGACATGGTCTGTCCTTGTTCACTAGAGGAGTGCCATTGTTCAGTGTGTGTGTGAGTGTGTGTTTGGAGGTGAGGGGCTTTGACAAATAGCTGTTTTGCTGAGGGAGTGTGGAGCTCTATATTCTCTCTCCTTCTCTTTCTCTCTCCCTTTCTCCCTCTCTTTCTCTCTCTTCTCTTTAGCTCTCTTTCTCTCTCCACCTATCTTTCTCACTCTCCTTCTCTTTCTCTCTCTCTTCTCTTTCTTTCTCTCTCTCTCTCTTTCTCTCTCTCCCTCTGTTTCTCATCCTGTCCGGACCTCTGGAGCCGGCATCTGGAGCAGCAGTCAGCTGACAAGAAACAAGGGAACGGAGGGAGGGAGGGGAAAGAGGGGAAGGAGCGATACAGGAGGGAAGGAGGTATGGAGCCAAAAAACCTCCCAAGGTAGCTCCCCGAGCAGGCCTGCTTTATTGTATTGTACAGTTCCAGTCCCAGACCCAGACCCAGTCCCAGTCCCAGACCCAGTCCCATGCCCAGTCCCAGTCCCAGACCCAGTCCCAGGCCCAGTCCCAGTCCCAGTCCCAGTCCCAGTCCCAGACCCAGTCCCAGGCCCAGTCCCAGTCCCAGGCCCAGTCCCAGGCTCAGTCCCAGGCCCAGGCCCAGACCCAGTCCCAGACCCAGACCCAGTCCCAGACCCAGTCCCAGACCCAGTCCCAGGCCCAGTCCCAGACCCAGTCCCAGACCCAGTCCCAGTCCCAGGCCCAGTCCCAGTCCCAGTCCCAGTCCCAGTCCCAGGCCCAGTCCCAGGCCCAGTCCCAGACCCAGTCCCAGTCCCAGTCCCAGGCCCAGTCCCAGGCCCAGTCCCAGACCCAGACCCAGTCCCAGTCCCAGGCCCAGACCCAGACCCAGTCCCAGACCCAGTCCCAGTCCCAGTCCCAGGCCCAGACCCAGTCCCAGACCCAGTCCCAGACCCAGTCCCAGTCCCAGGCCCAGACCCAGTGTGTAATGTTCTGTATGAAGGATATCTGAATCCATATACAAAGAGCCTTCAGAACAAAGAAATAGATAGAGACATAGACAGAAATAGACCTGAACAAACAGGCTTGATTTGAGCTCTTTAGCTGGGAGTTCTCATCGAGGGGAGGCAGGGGAAGCTCACAGGAGCAACTGACAGGCTAAATCAGCTACCTACAGGCAGAGGGGGGAGGTAGATTGTTGGCACCGGAATAGAGCTACCCATGGCCCGAGGGGGGTCTGGAGGTAGATTGTAGTGAGTTGGTACAGTGATGTGAAGGAAGGGTTCCTCTGTTCTGTTCTGGTCTTCTCTGCCTGGGAGGTAATTAATGGAGTTTCAGCCGTCAAAGCCCTCTCTCTCTCTTTCTCTCTCTTTCTCTCTCTCTTGCTGTAGTAGCTGTCTCTGCCAGTCAGACAGACTGTCTTTCTCCCTAGACTCTTTCTCCCTCCCCCTCTCTTTCTCTCTGTTTCTCTCCTCTTTATTCTCTACTTTGTCTGTAGTAGTCTGTCAAGCGTTGCTATAGAGATAGACCTCTGAGCCCAATTCTCATGAGACACATCAGCTTGTGTAGATCAGAGACCACTTCTCTCTCAGGACTTGTGGACATTTGGGATTTGTTGACTTGTTTAAAGTAGACTTTGTTGTGGATAAAACAAATGGAGACTCATGGCCTGCCTGTCTGCCTGTCAGTCAGTGTGTTGTGGATGTGTCTACCTAATAGATGTGGACGGGCCAGACGTGAGCTCTGCAGAGGATCCGCTTAGCATTAGCCTTACAAAGCCAACACTTCCCTGTCTCTACAGTGTGCCCTGCAATGGCTGATCCTAACCCTGTGAGCCTCTTTGTTCTGCCTATCCCCTCAGTCATTCAGTCATACCATCAGCAGAGCAGCTACACACACACACACACACACACACACACACACACACACACACACACACACACACACACACACACACACACACACACACACACACACACACACACACACACACACACACACACACACACACACACGTCAATCCCTTAGCGTTGTGCGGTATGCACGGTGATGGGATTTCAAACGGAATGGAATCCGTTAATGAAAAGATAGAGATTCCAGTGTAGAGCCTGGGTGCTGTATTCAAAGCTTCAGCTCCCTATTACTGTGCCAACAGCAGAAAGCCCTGTGCTTTGTGCCAACAGTCCAGCTCTGTATAACAAACTATCCACTGGTCTGTGCCAGGCCAGGGCACAGCTCCACCACCCCACACTACCAACCGGTGAAGGATGGATGACATCATCAGCCATCACGTTTGGCATGTCCTGCCTGGACACCCAGATTTACAGAGGAAGTGAGGAAACCTTTGTAACATCTGCTGCAGCCTTTCTGCTCGTCACACTGCTGATCATGTGACTGTATATGATCTCCCAGTCTTGTCTGTGGAGGAAGAGAAGAGAGAGACGGTGAACACCATCCCTCATTACATTAACACCCCACACTGGGGTTGTTTGACAGTCTTTTCTCAACTCCATATGTACATGTGTTACTGCTTTTTCTGGTGGGCCTCTTGTTACATTCAGCAGATTATTTTATCCAGAGGGATTTACAGGAGCAATTAGGGTTAACTGTCTTGCTCAAGGGCACATCAACAGATTTTTGCCTAGTTGGCTCTGGGATTCGAACCAGCGACCTTTCGGTTACTGGCCAAACGCTCTTAACCGCTAGGCTACCTGTGCGCAGTACATTGAGTATACAAGACATTAAGAGCACCTTTTCTTACCACCCAAAAGTGGTAAAGCTGCCATCTCATATTTCTCAAATGAACAACAGGCATGGTTTAAAAAAGCAGATAAAGCAACATCTCACAGCACAACACCTCTCCCCTATTTGACCTAGATAGTTTGTGTGCATGTATTGAAATGTAGGCTATGTGTGCCGTTTTTTCATTTACAATTGAAATCGGAAGTTTACATACACCTTAGCCAAATACATTTAAACTCAGTTTTTCACAATTCCTGACATTTAATCCTAGTAAACATTCCCTGTCTTAGGACAGTTAGGATCACCACTTTATTTTAAGAATGTGAAATGTCAGAATAATAGTAGAGAGAATGATTTATTTCAGCTTTTATTTCTTTCATAACATCCCCAGTGGGTCAGAAGTTTACATACACTCAATTAGAATTTGGTAGCATTGCCTTTAAATTGTTTAACTTGGGTCAAATGTTCTTGGTAGCCTATCACAAGATTCCCACAATAAGTTGGGTGAATTTTGGCCCATTTCTCCTGACAGAGCTGGTGTAACTGAGTCAGGTTTGTAGGCCTCCTTGCTTGCACACACTTTTTTAGTTCTGCCCACAAATTATCTATAGGTTTGAGGTCAGGGCTTTGTGATGGCCACTCCAATACCTTGACTTTGTTGTCCTTGAGCCATTTTGCCACAACTTTGGAAGTATGCTTGGGGTCATTGTCCATTTGCGACCAAACTTTAACTTCCTGACTAATGTCTTGAGATGTTGCTTCAGTATAGCCACAATTTTCCTTCCTCATGATGCCATCTATTTTGTGAAGTGCAGCAGTCCCTCTTGCAGCAAAGCACCCCCACAACATGATGCTGCCACCCACGTGCTTCACGGTTGGGATGGTGTTCTTCGGCTTGCAAGCCTCCCCCTTTTTCCTCCAAATATAACGATTGTTATTATGGCCAAACAGTTCTATTTTTGTTTCATCAGACCAGAGGACATTTCTCCAAAAAGTACGATCATTGTCCCCATGTGCGGTTGCAAACTATAGACTGGATTTTTTTATGGCGGTTTTGGAGCAGTGGCTTCTTCCTTGCTGAGCGGCCTTTCAGGTTATGTCGATATAGGACTCATTTTACTGTGATATAGATACTTTTGTACCTGTTTCCTCCAGCATCTCCACAAGGTCCTCTGCTGTTGTTCTGGGATTGATTTGCACTTTTCACACCAAAGTACGTTCATCTCTAGGAGACAGAACGCGTCTCCTTCCCTTGCGGTATGACGGCTGCGTGGTCCCATGGTGTTTATACTTGCATACTATTGTTTGTACAGATGAAGGTGGTACCTTCAGGCGTTTGGAAATTGCTCCCAAGGATGAACCAGACTTGTTGAGGTCTACAGTTTTTTTTCAGAGGTCTTGGCTGATTTCTTTTGATTTTCCCATGATGTCAAGCAAAGAGGCACTAAGTTTGGAGGTAGGCCTTAAATACATCCACAGGTACACGTCCAATTGACTCAAATTATGTCAATTAGCCTATCAGAAGCTTCTGAAGCCATGATGGAATTTTCTGGAATTTTCCAAGCTGTTTAAAGGCACAGTCAACTTAATATATGTAAACTTCTGACCCACTGGAATTGTTAATCAGTGAATTATAAGTGAAATAATCTGTCTGTAAACAATTGTTGGAAATATTACTTGTGTCATGCACAAAGTAGATGTCCTAACCGACTTGCCAAAACTATTGTTTGTTAACAAGAATTTTGTGGAGTGGTTGAAAAACAAGTTTTAATGTCTCCAACCTAAGTGTATGTAAACTTTCGACTTCAATTGTATGTAGTTCTGTCCTTGAGCTGTTCTTGTTTGTTAATGTTCTGTATCATGTCATGTTTTATGCTTTGTGTGGACCCCAGGAAGAGTAGCTGCTGCTTTCACAACAGCTAATGGGGATCATAATAAAATACTAAGACCAATTGAGACATGGAATGTGTGTGTGCGCCATTCTGAGGCTGAATGGGAAAGACAGAAAATGTCAGTGCCTTTGAACAGGGTATGGTAGTAGGTGCCAGGCGCACCAGTTTGTGCCAAGAACTGCAACTCTCCTTGGTTTTTCAACAGTCAACAGTTTCCCATGTGTGTCAAGATTTTCCCATTTTACTGGAGCGCAGAGCGAGATTCCCAAAGGCTGGAGCGCCCACTTCAATTTCGCTCCAATTTCACTCCAGTAGTGCTCACTTCACGAGCTCAGGGCATACCCAGCCCAGCATGCATTTATACTCTACTTATGTGCTGCTATAGCCCCTTGCTTTAGCTACTGTCATGGAGCACTAAATATTTTCATTAAAAAACTGATAAAACAAACAGGTGCTAAATCAAGGTGACTTACAAAGATGAGGACCAACAGCAAGAGAGGGAGTGCGGTGATGTAGTGTCCACAACTAAAGAATCATAGTGGAATCTGAAAATACACTTATCCTGAAAGCATGATGGTGTATTTACTACATGCACATGCTAACAGAAAGGAACGAGGTGGGTAGATAACTAAGTGTGTCATTGTAGCAAAGTATAAACAGTATGTATGTATAAACCAAAAATCTGATCTCTTAAATGTTTTGTTCATTTTTGTTCTATTATCTATACAATAGGCCATAGTTGACTGGCATATTCCCACGTTCAAGGAGCTTCCCGTTTTGATTGGGTTATTTTGCATAAAAACCTTTAGGCCTACCTATAGAAAGATTTTCAAAAACAACCCGGCATCTCTGCCCAGCCTGGCAAGTGGCCAAAATGGTGTTTAGCACACCCAGTGGCTCTGCAGTGTGGAGAGGATATTCTCTGCTGCTGGCCTGCTCTCCAGACATCATCGCATGAGCCTGAAGCCACAGACTGGCCGAACTAGTGTTTCTAAAGATCAATTCAAAGGCACTAATAAGTAATTGTTAGTTTCATTTGTATATCATTCTATGTAAGTCACAGCCTATGTGCCCAATCCACATCGACAGGGCTACAGTGGATCGGGTCGAGAGCCTCAAGTTCCTCGGTGTCCAAATCACTAAGGACTTAAATCGATCCACTCACACACACAGTCGTGATGAAGGCACGACAGCGCCTCTTCCCCCTCAGGAGGTTGAAAAGGTTTGGCATGGGCCAAGTCCTCAAAAAGTTCTACACCTGCACCATTGAGAGCACCTTGACTGGCTGCATCACTGCTTGGTATGGCAACAGCACCACCCTCAATCGCATGGTGCTACAGAGGGTGGTGGAGATACCCCAGTACATCACTGGGGCCAAGCTCCCTGCCATCTAGGACCTCTATATCAGGAAAGGAAGGCCCGGAAAAGCGTTAAAGACTCCAGCCACCCAAGCCATAGATTTTTCTCTCTGCTTTTGTATGGCAAGAGGTATCGGTGCATGAAGTCTGACACTAACAGGCTTCTGAACAGTATTTCTCGTGAATATTTGTTCTACCTTGTTATTTTTAGTACTACATTGATATTGATTACTGCATTGTTGGGTTTAGAGCTTACAAGAAAGGCATTTCACTGTACTTGTGCATGTGACATTAAAACTTTAAACTTTAAGGAGAAAAAATGCATACTATGTACACAGCCACGTTTACTGTATCTAAAACATAAATACTGTAAACTACTTTTCATTGTTAACAGGAAGGCTACATCTCTCAAGGGTGTCTATGAATTCTACTGACGTTATGCAAAAAGGATGGGTAAACAAGTTGGACTATAAGCATATGTAATAACAGGAACAAATTTATTCAAAAGATAGCCCTTTAGTCTATTCAACATAGCAAAAAACATAGAGAACAGATGACTCAATGAATTATATGTGGATTCCATTGGAGTTATTCCTCTATCTCTCCATCCATTCTCCTCTCCTCCATCCATCCTTTCTTATTATAGGGCAGAAATATCATGTCTTCAGCATAGCGTCTAAAATCTGGCTCATGTTTCATCTCTGAACTGTATTTTTATCTCCCTATCTCTCTTATCTGAGCACACACACACATACAGCCTCACGCACACACACACACACTCTCTCTCTCTCTCTCTCTCTCTCTCTCTCGCTCACTCTCTCTCTCTCTAAAGCACTTAGTCAGGGCATGTCTTCTGTCATTAGCATCACCTCTGTGTTGTTCAATAGAAGCTTTAACCCAAGGTTCCTATGTCACTTCTCTCATCAACACATCAAGCTAGTCAAGAATGTCATCTGTCATCAAGGCAATAGCCAAAGCCTGTGCTGATCAGTAACTCTGTCAGTCCCTCTCTGGGTTTCAACTCCCAAGTCCCAGAGGAGCCACATATTCATCTGTGTGTGACAGTCCCTCACACTCACTTCTGAGAGTGTGTTCACTCTCAAACACTCTGCTGAGGTCTCCATCAACACCAGCTGTCTAGCATGTCTGTAGAAAACACCAGTGTGTTTGCTGAGTGTCCCACTGTGGGCTTATGAAGCATGTTACCGTGAGGCTTTTGTGAGCTTGGCATTGGGAGTTATGACCGCTCTGCTCGGAGCTGCACTTGGTTCCAATTAGGTAATGACATTCCAGTCCAGGCTATTGCCAAGCCATATGGTGGGGGTCAGAGGACTCCCAGCAAGCCAAAATTGATTCTGTTAAAGTACCATGAACATTTGTTAGGTCGCAGAAAATGTTCTCATAACACAAAACTGTCCAGTTGAGGTGCTGATTATAGAATGTTTGTATGAAACATTTGCCTGTTGTTGCCAGAATGTTCCTAGAACACATTTAATATGTTCTTTAAAAGGTTCCCAGAATGTTTCATTAGGTTGTGGGAACAGTCTAGTGAGAACAACATGGGGAAATCACAAAATATATGTTCACAAAACCCCAAAACTGTCCAGTTGTGCTGATTATTCCACAATGTTTCTTTGAGGGTGCAAAAAAGCATTAAACTGATGTTACAAGAACGTTGTCTGTTCTTTAAAAGTTCCAAAAACATTTATTTAGGGTGTGGGAACATTGAGGGGATACGACAAGAGATCCCAAAACACTAAAACTGTCTAGTTGTGCTGAAATTCAGAAAACAATTGTATCAGGGTGCATTCCTTTGATATTTGATATTGCAAGAATTCTTTAAAGAGCATTCAAAGAGTGTGCAAAGCTGTCATCAAGGAAAAGGGTGGCTACTTTAAAGAATCTAAAATCTAAAATATATTACTACATGATTCCATATGTGTTATTTCATAGTTTTGATGTCTTCACTATTATTCTGCAATGTAGAAAATAGTCAAAATAAAGAGAAACCCTTGAATGAGTAGTTGTGTCTAAACTTTTGACTGGTAGTGTAGGTGAAAGAAATTAGAATACAGTAGAAGTTGCAGAATCCTGGATGCTCTAGCACGTATCCTCCGCACACAAATCATCTTTATCATAGTTTATGTACAATTTATCTATTCTCTTGTGAGAGATGTAGTCATGTTGTTACAAGGGAGAGTAGGGAATTGAATTTCCCAATGTGTAACACAGAAGCAGGGGGGAAAGTCATTTTCCTCTAGTTTATTTTGTATTTTGTGAGCACACTAACATGAATTGGCTTCCATGATGTCTTTGTTAGAGTACATGGATCTGCAGTAACAACCCATCCTGTCGGCGTCCTGTCTGTCTGGGCCTTTGTTAGGACTATCACGTCACCACAACGTCCTTTTTCACACTCTGCCCAGTCATAGAGATTTCAACCAAAACCATCCTGACCAGACCAATCACTCTGTTTTCCTTTAGAAAAAAATGGTCATCCTTCGTTCTGATCAGGGATGAATGTGAGGAAGAAATGGCTGTAGGTAGGTTCCCTGTGCCCTGTGTGCATGTGTTTGTGTGTGATGCCTGGCTGCCTGTGTGTGTTGGTCAGGATGACACACCTCACACAGTAACACAGTATCCAATTAAACCAAGCTGTTTACCTTCCCCTCTCCCAACGCTATCACCACACCTCCCCTTGGCTCCTCATTTTGATAACAGCTCTGAAGCCATTTTCTTTTGCTGGATTTATGTGGCTTGTGTAGAGGCTGAAATTAAATGCTTATTACATTGATATTTAAACATGTCAGAGGGCAAGTAGGCCTACAAAAGGGACCTGCAGTGGAATGAAATGGTGGTATATTAGCAGGTCAGAGATCACAGTGAGATGAGAGGATTAGTGATGTTACCTGAGCAGTGAAACATATTACTCACAGATTATACTGTAATGTGGCTGGGGAGAACCACACAGCCATGATTACACACATAGTGATTTAACAGACACTCTTATCCAGATCGAGTTACAGTAGTGAGTGCATACATTTTAATATTTTTTTTGTATTGGTCCCCCATGGGAATCAAACCCACTGCCAAGCTCTACCAACTAAGCCACATGGGACTAAGCTACACGGGACACATTACTGCAGAACCTCAAATAGTAAGCCTATGTCCATCCTTATTCCTCATAAGGGAACTAGGGAGGAGGAAAGTAGAGTCTTTTACAGCAAGCAGGGTCTAATGTTTTGTTGGGATACATTGGATCTCTATTGTCTGGTCTCATCTCCTCTCAGAACATCCACACTCCACCCTAAGTCAGACCCAGCAGTACACAAGCTTTTCCTGTTTTTGTTGCCCATGGTAACGGGCCTGCGTGTATCAGCGGTGATGTCATGCAGTGATATATGACTTGTGAGAGTGAGGGGGGGATGATGACCTCGGCACCGGAGGGTCCCAGGGGACCCATATCAGCGGGGGCCAGCTCTCAGCATCAGGACTTTCTCACAGTCAGTATCTGGCCTGTGGCTCCCTATCTTGGCTAGAGCTCCGGAGCTAAACCCCACCACCTCCATGGGGATCACATCGCCAACACAACATGACTAAACCTCTCCCTTTGACAGACAGTCAGACACAAAGAAGAACAGCTTTGATTATAGGGGTTCAGTAGGGGTTTGATTATAGAGGGGTTCAGTAGGTGTTTGATTATAGAGGGGTTCAGTAGGTGTTTGATTATAGAGGGGCTCAGTAGGGGTTTGATTATAGAGGGGTTCAGTAGGTGTTTGATTATAGAGGGGCTCAGTAGGTGTTTGATTATAGGGGTTCAGTAGGGGTTTGGTTAAAGAGGGGTTCAGTAGGCGTTTGATTATTGAGGGGTTCAGTACGGGTTTGATTAAAGAGGGGTTCAGTAGGGGTTTGATTAAAGAGGGGTTCAGTATGGTTGCAGTATTGGTTTCTGAAGAAGTCTACCTATTCTGAAACGGATAGCATTCTCCCTGTAGACATTGACAATATAAGTGTTTAACGATGTATGATTTGGCATACATTTTTTTATAGAATTTACAGTGACTTGATGGTTTGAAGGAGAAGGGTCATTCTCTCTAGTGGCAGATGGGTGGCGCTATTAGCCTGGGCTCTCTGGTCAGCACACACTAAAGACTAGCTGTATCTGTCCATGTTAGCGAGAGTGAGGGTTTGAGGAGGCTGATGTTATATAGAAAGAGGCGAGGCTGAGGAGGCTGATGTTATATAGAAAGAGAGCCAAGGCTGAGGAGGCTGATGTTATATAGAAAGAGAGGCGAGGCTGAGGAGGCTGATGTTATATAGAAAGAGAGCCGAGGCTGAGGAGGCTGATGTTATATAGAAAGAGGCGAGGCTGAGGAGGCTGATGTTATATAGAAAGAGAGCCGAGGCTGAGGAGGCTGATGTTATATAGAAAGAGGAGGGGCTGAGGAGGTTGATGTTATATAGAAAGAGGAGGGGCTGAGGAGGCTGATGTTATATAGAAAGAGGAGGGGTTGAGGAGGCGGATGTTATATAGAAAGAGGCGAGACTGAGGAGGCTGATGTTATATAGAAAGAGGAGGGGTTGAGGAGGCGGATGTTATATAGAAAGAGGCGAGACTGAGGAGGCTGATGTTATATAGAAAGAGGAGGGGGGTAGAGGAGGCTGATGTTATATAGAAAGAGGAGGGGGGTAGAGGAGGCTGATGTTATATAGAAAGAGGAGGGGGGTAGAGGAGGCTGATGTTATATAGAAAGAGGAGGGGCTGAGGAGGCTGATGTTATATAGAAAGAGGAGGGGGGTAGAGGAGGCTGATGTTATATAGAAAGAGGAGGGGGGTAGAGGAGGCTGATGTTATATAGAAAGAGGAGGGGCTGAGGAGGCTGATGTTATATAGAAAGAGGAGGGGGGTAGAGGAGGCTGATGTTATATAGAAAGAGGAGGGGTTGAGGAGGCTGATGTTATATAGAAAGAGGCGAGACTGAGGAGGCTGATGTTATATAGAAAGAGGCGAGACTGAGGAGGCTGATGTTATATAGAAAGAGGAGGGGGGTAGAGGAGGCTATAGTCACGGGGCTCTGGTCCGTAGCGCCTCCATGGAGCTCTGCCAGGAAGCAGGGTGCAGCCATCCTCCCCTCAACCCTCAGCCCTCAACCCTCAGCCCTCAGCCCTCAACCCTCAGCCCCAGCCTCTGACTCAACCAAACACAGTCATTTCTCAAATGAATTGAGTGGTTCTCTTTTCCTACGACAGCTGCAAACCATGGAAACATTAATGGAGAGACCACAGCCATCTTTCATAGAAAGAATGTTATCCGTGATTATGTTAAACTGCGGAATGTGTGCGTGTGTGTGTGTTTGTGTATGTGTGTGTATTTGTGTGGGTGGGGCTCAAGTGGCCACAATGAATAAGTCAACAAATGTTGCTTTTCTGGTTTCTAAAGTGTAAGGTGTGTAAACTGAACAGCAGTACTCTCCTTCTCCCCTATTCTCCACTGCTTTTCATGCATGGGTGAGGCAGGTAGCCTCGTGGTTAGAGTGTTGGGCTAGTAACTGAAAGGTTGCTGGATCAAATCCCTGAGCTGACAAGGTAAAAATATGTTGTTTTGCCCCTGAACAAGGCAATTAACCCACTGTTCCCCAGTAGGCTGTCATTGTAAATAAGAATTTGTTCTTAACGGACTTGCCTAGATAAATAAAGGTAAAAAAATGCTTGTGTGACTGGTTCCTGAACTTCCTATCCCTAGCCCCAGAGGGTGCTGCTGCTCCAGGACTGCCCCATCCTATCCTACATGATTCCATCACATTTTCCCTCCCTCTCTCATGCCATTCAATCTGGGTGTGGCTGGAACAGGGCTGGATTTAGGCTTGGCTGCATTGGTCTGGACAAGATTTAGGTCTAGTTTAGACCGGCTGAGATGCCTTACTCTTGAGACGTGTGTGCATAGCAGTTTTGAGTTAAAGAACCCCCCAGGAGGAAGTTGCTTCCACTATTTCGATGTAATTTCCTGTCCTAGAGGAAATGCACATTTAGGATCCACCTCTGATGAATGACAAAGGCTATGTGGGAATTTCCACTTGGAGTAGATAAACATCAACAAATAGGGCACTGACAGCTGTCAGTGTAGCTAGCTAGCATGCTAACCTTATCTAGCTGTGATTCAGAGGGGTTGGGTTAAATGCGGAAGACACATTTCAGTTGAATGCATTCAGTTGTACAACTGACTAGGTATCTCCCTTTCCCTTTCCCTTTAGCTAGCGACCTATATTGCTAACCTAATCCAGCTAGCTAATGTTATCTGTTGTTGCTGTTTTTTACTACACCGTATTCAAAAGATTAGCCGGCTGGTTCTGGAGACGGATTGATTTAAGGAAAACTTTGCCACAGATGGAAACCACAGGCCTATCTTAGACTTCGCCATTTACTGTTATCTCAAAAGTTTTGGCGTCTTCCATAAATTGCAAACGCAAATCTGGCATAGAAATAGTTAGAAAGAATAAGATGAAGCTCCGGTAATATGGATAACTATTGAAAGCTGATATGCATTTTTCTACATTGTAATGGACACGGTGCAATCTTTGGTAGGTAGGCTGCTGGCAGGCTTCGGCTGTGGCACAGCAAAGCCAACTCAGCCCATGCTCATGGTTCTCACAGTGGAAGGGAAATAATAGACTAGAATGACTTTGCTCATGATCATACACACCGCAAATGTCATGTAAGTATTCACCTCATTATTTCTGTACGATGTTAAAAGAAAGTCACACAAGTCACCTTGCTCATGGTTGTGAATTCTAAGTTATTGTCTTATTGGCTAATGCAAGAACGCCGCAGTGGAAGTCAAAACAGAATGTTCTGACAGTGTTTTGTTTATGGGTTCGTAAATAAGGTGAAGAAGTTCCTTAAATGTTCTTGTGTGGGTTCCTTTTCATTAACCAGGACAGACACTTGTGGTTTCTAGCTAACGTTACACCAATCAAAGCAGTGGAGTGTGTAGTGAAGCACTATTGGGCATAACCATTCATCATGGGGTGAGGGTGGGTGGGGTTTATAAAATGCTATCATGTCATGCAATTATACCATTTATAAAAGGGTCAGATATACTGAACAAAATATAAACGTAACATGTAAAGTGTTGGTCCCATGTTTCATGAGCTGAAATAAAAGATCCCAGAAATGTTCCATTACCACAAAAATCTGACAGTGCATTCAGAAAATATTCAGACCCCTTGACTTTTTCATCAACCTACACACAAAATCTGAAATATCACATTTACGTACAATACCAGTCAAGTTTGGACACACCTACTCATTCAAGGGGTTTTCCCTTTTATTTTTACTATTTTCTACATTGTAGAATTATAGTGAAGATATCAAAGCTATGAAATAGCACATATGGAATCATGTAGTAACCAAAATAAGTCTTAAACAAATAAAAAATATATTTGGGATTTTGGATTCTTCAAAGTAGACACCCTTTTCCTTGATGACAACTTTGTACACTCTTGGCATTCTCTCAACCAGCTTCACCTAGATTACTTTTACAACAGTCTTGAAGGAGTTCCCAAATATGCTGAGCACTTGTTGACTGCTTTTCCTTCACTCTGCGGTCCAACTCATTCCAAACCATCTCAATTGGGTTGAGGTCGGGTAATTGTGGACGCCAAGTCATCCATCACTCTCCTTCTTGGTCAAATATCCCTTACACAGCCTGGAGGTGTGTTGGGTTATTGTCCTGATGAAAAACAAATGATAGTCAAACTAAGCTCAAACCAGATGGGATGGCTGTGGTAGCCATGCTGGTTAAGTGTGCCTTGAATTCTAAGTAAATCACAGACAGTGTCACCAGCAAAGCACCCCATCACACCTCCTCCTCCATGCTTCACAGTGGTAACCACACATGCGGAGATCATTCGTTCACCTACTCTGCGTCTCACAAAGACACAGCATTTGGAATCAAAAATCTCAAATTTGGACTCATCAGACCAAAGGGCAGATTTCCACCGGTCTAATGGCCATTGCTCGTGTTTCTTGGCCCAAGCAAGTCTCTTTTTCTTATTGGTGTACTTTAGTAGTGGTTTCTTTGCAGCAATTTGACCATGAAGGCCTGATTCACGCAGTTTCTCTGAACAATTGATGTTGAGATGTGTCTGATACTTGAACTCTAATGAACATATCCTCTGTAGCAGAGGTAACTCTGGGTCTTCCTTTCCTGTGGTGGTCCTAATGAGAGATAGTTTCATCATAGCGCTTAATGGTTTTTGGAACTGCACTTGAAGAAACATTTGACTAAGTTCTTGAAATGTTCCGCATTGACTGACCTTCATGTCTTAAAGTAATGATGGACTGTTGTTTTCTCTTTGAAATAAAATATATTTTGATTTGTTTAACACTTTTTGGTTACTACATCATTCCATGTGTGTTATTTCATAGTTTTGATGTCTTCACTAGTATTCTGCAATGTAGAAAATAGTAAAAATAAAGAAAAACCCTTGAATGAGTAGGTGTCCAAACTTTTGACTGGTACTGTAAGTTTTCGGACCATTTACTCAGTACTTTGTTGAAGCACCTTTGGCAGCGATTACAGCCTCGAGTGTTCTTGTGTATGACACTACAAGCTTGCCAAACCTGTATTTGGGGAGTTTCTCCCATTCCTCTCTGCAGATCCTCTCAAGCTCTGTCAGGTTGGATGGGGAGTGTTGCTGCACAGCTATTTTCAGGTCTCTCCAGAGATGTTCGATCTGGTTCAAGTCTGAGCTCTGGCTGGGCCACTTAAGGACATTCAGAGACTTGTCCCGAAGCCACTCCTGAGTTGTCTTTGCTGTGTGCTTAGGGTCGTTGTCCTGTTGGAAGGTGAACCTTCCGCCCAGTCTGAGGTCCTGAGCGCTCTGGAGCAGCTTTTCATCAAGGATCTCTCTGTACTTTGCTCCATTCATCTTTGCCTCGATTCTGACTAGTCTCCCTGTCCCTGCCGTTGAAAAACATATCCACAGCATGATGCTGCCACCACCATGCTTCACCGTAGGGATTGTACCAGGTTTCCTCCAGACGTGGTGCTTTGCATTCAGGCCAAAGTGTTCAATCTTGGTTTCATCAGACCAGAGAATCCTGTTTCTCATGGTCTGAGAGTCTTTAGGTACCTTTTGGTAAGCTCCAAGCGGGCTGTCATGTGCCTTTTATTGAGGAGGCCACTCTACCTGCAGAGATGGTTAACCTTCTGGAAGCATCTCCCATCTCCACAGAGGAACTCTAGAGCTCTGTCAGAGTGACCATTAGGTTCTTGGTCACCTCCCTGACCAAGGCCCTTCTCCCCCAATGGCTCTGTTTATTCAGTCGGCCAGCTCTAGAAAGAGTCTTGGTGGTTCCAAATGTATTCCATTTAAGAATGATGGAGGCCACTGTGTTCTTGGGGACCTTCAATGCTATACGTTTTTTTTGGTACCCTTCTCCAGATCTGTGCCTCGACATAATCCTGTCTCGAAGCTCTACAGACAATTCCTTCGACCTCGGCTTGGTTTTTGGTCTGACATGCACTGTCAACATTTGGACCTTATATAGACAGATGTGTGCCTTTCCAAATCATGTCCAATCAATTGACTTTACCACAGGTGGAGTCCAATGAAGTTGTAGAAACATTTCAAGGATGATCAATGGAAACAGGATGCACCTGAGCTCAATTTCGAGTCTCATAGCAAAGGGTCTGAATACTGAATATTTAATACATTTTAGAATAAGACTGTAACATAACCTAATGTGGAAAAAGTCAAGGGGTCTGAATACTTTCCAGGGCACTGTATTTCTCTCAAGTTTTGTGCACAAATTTGTTCACATCCCTGTTAGTGAGCATTTCTCCTTTGCCAAGATAATTCATCCACCTAACAGGTGTGGCATATCAAGAAGCTGATTTAACAGCATGATCATTACACAGGTGCACCTTGTGCTGAGGACAATAAAAGGCCACTCTATCATGTGCAGTTTTGTCACACAACACAATGCCACAGATGTCTCACGTTTTGAGGGAGTGTGCAGTTGGTATGCTGACTGCAGGATTGTCCACCAGAGCTGTTGCTAGAGAATTTGAAGTGTTAATTTCTCTACATAAGCCAATTCCAATGTTGTTTAAGGAAATTTGGATCCAGCCTCACAACCGCAGACCACATGTAACCACGCCAGCCCAGGACCTCCACATCTGGCTTCTTCACCTGCGGATCCTGAGACCAGCCACCCAGACAGCTGATGAAACTGTGGGTTTGCACAACCAAAGAATTTCTGCACAAACTGTCAGAGACCGTCTCAGGGAAGCTCATCTGTATGCTTGTCCTCACCAGGGTCTTGACCTGACTGTAGTTTGGTGTCATAATCGACTTCAGTGGGCGAATAATCATCTTGGATGGCCACTGGCATGCTGGAGAAGTGTCCCAGTGTACTCTTCAACTGTACTGGGCAGATGGCAGACAGCATTTAGGAAGTTGTGTGGGCGAGAGGTTTGCTGTGTGCCCCATGGTGGCGGTGTGGTTATGGTATGGGCAGGCATAAGCTACGGACAACAAACACAATTTCATTTTATATATAGCAATTTCACATCACAAAAATACTGTGACGAGATCCTGTGTCACCCATTGAGCATGTTTGGGGTGCTCTGGATCGACGTGTACGACAGCATGTTCCCGCCAATATCCAGCAACTTCGCACAGCCATTGAAGAGGCCATTGAAGAGGAGTGGACAACATTCCACAGGAAAGCTATACGAAGGAGATGTGTCGTGCTGCATGAGGCAAATGGTGGTCACACCAGATACTGACTGTTTTCTTTTATCCATGCCCCTACCTTTTTTTTAAGGTATCTGTGACCAACAGATGTATATCTGTATTCCCAGTTATGTGAAACCCATAGTTTAGGGTCTAATTAATTAATTTCAATTGACCCATTTCCTTATATGAACTGTAAATCGGTAAAATATTGCATTTATATTTCTGTTCAGCGTAGAACATAATAGGAATCTTAGCTAATGTTCTGGGAATCTTCCCGGTTTGCTGTTATACATTCACATTAAATTGACTGATTTCCGTATATGAACTGTAACTCAGTAAATCTTTGAAATTGATGCATGTTGCGTTTATATTTATGTTCAGTATATACAGTATATATATTTTATTTTTATTTTTTTTACAGGCTAACTAAAAAATAAGTGAAGATGTACAAATATATTCAATGGATTATGATAATTTTCTGTAAAAAAAAGAAAGAAAATGTACACCCCCTATTTTAATTTGCTCCATGGATCAGACAGCCAAGTGGACACGAGGCTGTTTAGCTCATTTCAGTCACGAAGAGGAAGAACCTTGCAGCTGTTTCTGATTAATAAACAACGCCATTCTGGTGTGTGGTAACATTCAAATTAAACCCAGCCTTGAAATGAAATGTAGGCTGAAAATAATTAGTATGTCATATCATAGGAAAACACACTGCATTCACACAGAGGTGCAGTTTGGATTTGTCACGTCAAGCCCAAATATATCATACTTTGACTTAATCAATGACTTACTTACTTAAATTGTTGTGCAACATCATGGGTAAGCTCTGGCCATCTTCTTTCATCTCGAAAAAGGGGATTTCTACTGGTGTGGGCATTTTAATAGTTCCTTGGGTTTTGGTGAAACACTGTTGCAGTGCATATGATTTTGTGTGTTTCACAGTCATTGAGACTATAGGCTGGTTTTGTGCAGTCCTACTGCAAAGCCAAATCATTGGACATTAATATTCAGATCAGGCATCGTGCTGCAGCCAGAAAGGCGGGCATACATGCATGCGTATGCGTAGTCTGTCCCAATTACTTAAATACGAACCTGTATTTATATACCTTGTTTTTCTTATGATTCATCGGATTAGGTCACTTAACATTGTATTAGATCACGTTACAATTAGAGTGAGTTGTAGAGGGGTCTTTCCACAAAAAAGGTGCCCTTTGATATTTTAAGTAGAAATGATGCACCAATATTGTATTTTAAAAGCCTGTTATATTTAATGAAGTGCACTTTAACATAGACCAAATGGAGAATTCAATAAATTAATAAAGGCTTGCTAAAGTGACAAAATGCATAAATTTGTCATGTCCCTCCATCAACCCTGTGTCACTTCTAAGAAGATTTCAACCCACTTAATCTCATAATGTGTCCAAGATTCAACATCATTTCAAAGACCTAGTTTATTTTGCTGCTTTGACAAAGTCATTTCTGAAGATTGCTATTTATATTAATGTGATTAGTGTTGTATTTACATCTGTCCCTCATTTTAAGGTAAATCCTGTCATGCAAACAATTGACCCATTTAAAATAATGTACATTCCACCAAGTTAAATGATTCACAGCAGGTGTCGTCGTTTGGGTCTTTTGAACAGCATGGTCTATTTCTAATTGTTTTATCGATCTTTGACTGAGGTGGTTGAGCTCAACAAGTCAACTCTGTTTGCTCAATTCATCTTAGGAAAACTTGAATTTGATTGAACATTCATTATGCCTAGAACAATTGTATAATTCCTCATTTCAAGTACTGTCACGTTCCTGACCTATTTATGTTAGTTTTTGTGTGTTAGTTGGTCAGGACGTGAGGTTGGGTGGGCATTCTATGTTATCTGTTTCTATGTTGGTTTTGGTTTGCCTGGTATGGCTCTTGATTAGAGGCAGGTGGTTTGCGTTTGCCTCTAATAAAGAGTCATATTTAGGTAGGGCATTCTCACTGTTTGTTTGTGGGTGATTGTCTCCTGTGTCCGTATGTTATGTTCGTACCACATAGGACTGTAGCGTTTGTTTGTTTCGTTTTCGTTTCGATGTCGTCTGTTACCTGTACGTAAGTTTATGTTTAGTTATGTAAGTTTATGTTCAGGTCTCGTCAACGTCGTTTTGTTATTTTGTAGTTTTGCAAGTGTTTGTTTCGTTTCGTGTTGCCATCTTTATCGTTGTGTTAATAAAGATGGCTTATTTCCCAAAGCCTGCGTTTTGGTCTGAGGATCCTTCTCTCCTCACCTCATCTGAGGATGAGGAGAGCGTCACCCGTTACAAGTACACCATGTTGTCCCGCGCTCTTCACCAGTTGAGGAGTCTTCACCTAAAACCTCACCCCTTTTATCGTCAACCCTGTTTTAGAGGTAACTTTATCAGTATAATATTACACTATATGTGAGTGTATTTCTGCAAGGGATACTTAAACAGTGAGAAAATGTTGGATTTATCTTAAACATTCTTTTAAATAATAGTTATTAAGTTACATAAGTGTCCGTAACAGGGTTGACTGACAGTGTGGTAAAAGTGCAGATAAAATGCTCTTAGTTTATAGGATTTTAAAGCCTGAGATGGGAAAAAGTGTTTTTCCGTATGCTAAACATATCCTACAGCAAATTAATGTTGAAAGAATAGATATTTTAAAGTTAATTTCTTAGTAGTTTGCATGTCCAAAAGGCACCCATTTCGTAGAACGACCCAGAGATTGAGATTTTTCCACTCATGATAAAAATATGTCAAGTGTTCATAACAGAGGAGATGTTATTGTTTCTGTTGCAGTGGTTACGCTGGTTACGTCGGTCCTACATCAGCCTCAGGGCTCAGTGCCAGAGAGGGATCCATCCCATCCATCTAAACACACACACTTCAAATTTCTCCTAACGTCCCACTGGTCTCCTAACGTCCCTTTCTTGTGTCCTATTCAAAGAGATAATTCAAACCTTTCTTTGAAACAGCTGTTTCTCTAGATCCTACAGACTTGACTATTTGGTTGCATACTTTTCTAAGAAGGCTTCTGATCTCAGAGAGAAAAGAGAGGATGAGGCACATTGAGACCCTGGTCCAGCAAGGTTAAGTTCCTCTCACTCTTGTCAGTAGCGTCTAGTGAGTCCGTGTTACATTGACCTTATGCCCCTGAGTTAATAACCTCATAATCGTATTCAGTAGTAAAGTAAACCACCTTCCATCTCACTGCAGAGTCAAATAGGGGAGAGAGGGAGAGGGGAGAAACAGAGGGACGGAGGAAGGGAGGACTAGTGGAGAGTGGAAGGGAAAGAGAGTGGAGAGAGATGGTTCATTTAGCTGGGCCAGGTGCCAGCTCCTCCTAGCCATAGGACCTGGATCTCTCAGCTTTCAGCAGGGTGCACAGCTCTAGCCCCCCGGCGGAAAAATAAATTCACAAATAGTGTGTGTGTGTGTGTGTGTGTGTGTGCAAAGGCCACAACACAGAACACTCTCCAGGGATTCTTCCCTCCTCATTCTCCATCTCTCCATTCCAGTGGTTCCTCTAATCTCTCCTCCATCCCTCCTTTACTCATTCTCCCTCCCTTCATCCCTCTAGCTGTTCCTCCATCATCTCAGCCTCCCTCTCTCTGTATTTGGCTGGCAGTTAGCTTGATGTAGCCCATGACTATCCAGTGACACACAGGAGAAGACAGGGGGAGACAGTGTTCCTTACCTGGCAGCCTGGCTCCTATGTCTGTCTCTGTCATGGTTTGAATGTTCTTAAGCCCCAAGAAATGATCAAAAATACAAAATGCCAACAACAAATAAACTCAAATTGCTAAACAGCATCAATGAATACATTTTTATTCATTTGATATTCAAACAAACAAATATGTGGACTGAGAATTTGTCCTTAGTCATGATGGCAGGACTCCAGAGCAACTCCAGAGGGGGAGGCAGCTGGCCAGCTGTAGGGAGAGGAGCCTCATTACCTGGGGTTTGGTCGGAGCTGTATCCCCTTGTCCTGCGGCCTCTTCTTTCATTAAACCCTCAACAAGAATCACCACTGACCACACTGTTCTGCTTGACACCTTAGGAAAATGAGCCTGGTCAGTGAGTGCAGGTATATGTTTGCTATGCCAAAAACTGGGCTGGTGAAAGAGGCAGGGGCTGAGAGACAGATTGAGAGAGAAACAGAGAGAGGGACAGAAAGAGTGAGTTTAAAAAAGAGAGAGATAGTGAGTGAGAGAGAGAAAGAGAGAGAGAGAAAGTTCTAGACGGTATGTAACAGGGCTGTTGTGGGAGCTGATGGCTCTGTGTTAAATAGGTGAGATGTTCAGACAGACAGGGCTCCCGCTAGCTCATAATGAGGGGGAACCATCGCCAATGGAAACACATTCATGTAGAAGAGCTTTATCATGACAGAGGCAGATTTAACCACTTCTGACATGGACTCTGTTGATGATCAGAGCAAGGGTTCAAATAACCAAGCTCTCTGTAACCTTGGAGATAGGCAGATAGAACACACTTGTTGATATGACAATGAAAATAGGAGTTTGCTCAAGCAAAGACAGACTGGCAGGCACAAAGCCTAGCCTAAGTCTTCTGATCTTGTGTCTCCATCCGCGCAAACCTGTAGAATCAGTATGGAAATTCCCTCAGTATATGCTGTACTGTTTGTTTTGTTTCTAGTTTGATGCTGCCTACCACTGCTGGGCTCAGATTGGGCCTCTATAATCAGGATCCATTGGCTTGTGATTGGGGCAAATTCTTGTGAAAGCCGTGAAAGCGGTCAGCGGTTGTTGAGCTGAGTGTGCAGTATGTTTGTGTGTTGTGTGGTGGAGTTTGGGTTTTTATGCAGACAGACAGACAGACAGACATAGATGGAGATGCCTCCTCTCCTCCTCTGGAATCCTCTGGTGTGAGTCTCTTTCACTAGGATGGATACTGCACACACACACACACACACACACACACACACACACACACACACACACACACACACACACACACACACACACACACACACACACACACACACACACACACACACACACACTATAGCAACCAGAGCGTTTCTCTGTTTGTTTGGAAGGACGAGAGACGGAGAGGCCGCAGCGTTTGGTTGTCTAGGCATGACCGGAGTGGCGGGGTCTTGTTGTCAGCGCTGAGTGTGTATCACAGGAGGCTGCTGAGGGGAGGGTGGCTCATAATAATGTCCGGAACGGAGCGAATGAAATGGCATCAAACACATTGAAAACATGTTTTTGATGTATTTGATACAATTCCACTCGTTCCGCTCCAGCCATTACCACGAGCCCGTCCTCAACAATTAAGGTGCCACCAACCTCCTGTGGTGTGTATGAGATATACAGTATGAACGGTATGTTTCTTTGTGTAAATGCTGACAGTAATTACAGCAGAACAGCCCACAGAGCAGGCCGGGGCTGGCTGGTCAACATGTTATTATAACGTCTAATATATAACCAAACATTAACCATGTCTGAAGCCGGCTGCTGCTGCTAGGCAAATAGATCTACATTGGACCTGACCTATCACACACAGGCAGATTGGAACAGTACATATTTATGACAGTGCTGGTGATTGTGTGAAACCCATTTCATGTACAGTAAATTCTTAGCGAGGATTTATAATGATATTTTATGACAGAATTGCACCACAAAACAACACAACTGGCTTTGATGTCATATAGCACTGCATATGTGTGTGTTTGTACTTCCCTGTGTGTCTCCATGTGTGCGTTTAAGAAGCCCCAGAGATGGGCATAGGGCATCTCTTCCCAGTGAGCTGATATCCTCTCCTCTGCTTACCATAGTATTTATTTTCAGATGCATTCCTATTTAGACCTGCTTTCTACTTCACGTGGGAACACAAGTCACCGTGTCAGAGTTTCCACTGGGAAGGATAAGGGAGCAGGCCCTGACAGAGAAAGGTTGTGGTACTTTGTGAACATTTTTAGTTTCTCTTCACCCAAGACACCTAAAATGAATTATTATAAACAAATAAACAATGGTACTTTTATAGAGACTGAGCTGCTGACTAAAAGGACGACTTGCCCTAAAATGATTATGATAGTTTGTAATTTACAATAAGATCATCTTTCAGTTTCATGTTGAGTCAGAGCTTTCCACTACGAGGCCCTATTGTAGGCTAGTAATCAGGAGAGCAGGGGAGAGTGGTTAGCTAGGACGACACAGACCAGAGAGAGACCTATAAAACAAACATTTACCATGCCCCACTGGCTACTTCTTGGCCAACCCCCTAACTTTACAGTACAGTAACCCATTAAAACACACTGAATAACAGAGGAGGCTGGTGGGATGAGCAATAGGAGGAGAAGCTTATTGTAAGGACTGGAATTAAATAATGGAACAAAGGTACACATTTGGTTTCCATATGTTTGATGTGTTTGATTCCGTTCCATTTATTCCATTCCAGCCATTACAACGAGCCTGTCCACCTATAGCTTCTTCCACCAGCCTCCTCTGCTGGATAAACACACACACACACACAAAAACACATGTGAAAGTTTGAGAATTGCAGGCCCATAAAATGGACTCAGGGACAGTAAAACTCACCTTGAATGAAACTGCAGGTGATAATGATACACAGTAGTGTAGTGGTATGTGGCACACATGGCCATTAACCCTAGGAAGTAACCCATCTTTACCCAAACAGAGAGTCTTGGCTGGCGTACATACAGCAGGATACAGGTATTCACTAGGAGGAGATAGGGGAAAAGCATAGAGAATGATAGAGGCCTCTAGTGGCCATTTTAGCATGGGTAGAGCCATGGAGCACTTCCACCATGCTTCTAACATTTTAAAGTAGTCAAAGTAGTCAAAGTAGTGAGGAATCCTATGGGTTGTAGTCTCAATGGTGCTGCCCATGCTGTCACAGTCACTATAATGGCACAGATAGAAAGATGAGTCCTCTATCTATCTCTGTGGGGTAGAGCTGTAGTTTGTGCCGGTGGCTGGACTTAAGGGCCAACAGAAGGGGGAGCTACTTTGCGCTGCTACTGTAATGAGAGAGGACAGGCATAAAGAGAGGGGGAGAGTGACAGTCAGACATACAGAGGAGGGAGGGAGACATTACTCGATGTCCCTATGGGAAACATACAGAAAATACATTTAAATAACAGTTGCTGTTTTTACTCAAATGCTGCCTACATTTGTCAGCTTGACCTTGAGCTAAAGTTGGAGTATACGCCTACAGGCTTGGAAATGACAAAACACCCTTTCTTTCTCGCCTAGTCAACAGCAGGGGCTTCACATAGTGTGTTTCCCTAACCTCAACCCAGTTAGATCAGTGTCTGTGGTATAGCTGTCCATATGGGTAATGTGCAGTGTAGTGTTATAGAACAGATCAGTGAGTAGAGTGCCAGGCTGCCCTGCGGTAATACCACCACCACCATGGACACCTGCTCTGTGCTGTGTGTCACCACTGCTGGCTGAATGTCACACTGACTGGACCATCTGTCACAGACAGCCCTGTTGTCATAGAGCTAAACGCTGATCAACTCTGTGGGGGAAAGTGTGTGTGTGGTATGTGTGTGTGTCGTGCATACATGCCATGCATGACATAGAAAGAGGTGATCACTGTGCACAGTCTAGTTTGTACTGGATTGAGGAACCAGAATATTCTGGTTCCCAAAGCTCTACAGTGCAAAGACTAGCTGCTCATTCTAATAAACAATCTTATGCTGGACTGTCTCTCTGTCTCCCTGGACTGGTCTTGCCTGATTACAGAACAAACTGGAATCTTAGTATTTCCAGTAACACACACACACAATAACAATCACTTAATATATGGCGCAGGGGACTCATGCTGCATGGAGAATCTGGGAAGCTTAACAGAAATATGCTTTGGTTATATACTACTGGTTTGCTGGGCTGCTGGGTTTAGGAGGGACAGAACAAGAAATGTGTGTGTGTGTGTCTGTGTGTGCGTGCGTGTGTTTGTGTGTGTGTGAACATGAATTTATGCACACTATCTAATACACACATACTTGATCATATAGTGTACATGGTTAGTGCAGACAAAGTATAGAGAGCATAAGGTGTCTCTCCTTAGTTAACATCAGTGTCAGCTTCCCTACGTGTTGCTACAAGCGGACATGCCCTCACATTTCAACTCAAACAAGCTATTTCATCCTTATCAGATCTACGTTTATCATAAGAAATTCCTCTGGCAAACTGTATCTTTCTAAAGCCATTTCAGTGTGTATAAGTTATCACATTGCATTACTATCTAACTGGCCATCTATAACAACTCCATGTTCAGATTATTTATGTTGACATACCATACGCTTTGTGCGGTGTTTTGTGTTGTCACACCGACCACTGTGTGCGGTGTTTAGTGTTGTCATACCGACTGCTGTGTGCAGTGTTTAGTGTTGTCATACCGACTGCTGTGTGCAGTGTTTAGTGTTGTCATACCGACTGCTGTGTGCGGTGTTTTGTGTTGTCATACCGACTGCTGTGTGCGGTGTTTAGTGTTGTCATACCGACTGCTGTGTGCAGTGTTTAGTGTTGTCATACCGACTGCTGTGTGCAGTGTTTAGTGTTGTCATACCGACTGCTGTGTGCGGTGTTTAGTGTTGTCATACCGACTGCTGTGTGCGGTGTTTAGTGTTGTCATACCGACTGCTGTGTGCAGTGTTTAGTGTTGTCATACCGACTGCTGTGTGCGGTGTTTTGTGTTGTCATACCGAACCGCTGTGTGCAGTGTTTTGTGTTGTCATACCGAACCGCTGTGTGCAGTGTTTAGTGTTGTCATACAGACTGCTGTGTGCGGTGTTTAGTGTTGTCATACCGACCACTGTGTGCGATGTTTAGTGTTGTGATACCGACTGCTGTGTGCGATGTTTAGTGTTGTGATACCGACTGCTGTGTGCAGTGTTTAGTGTTGTGATACCGACCGCTGTGTGCAGTGTTTAGTGTTGTGATACCGACTGCTGTGTGCGATGTTTAGTGTTGTGATACCGACTGCTGTGTGCGGTGTTTAGTGTTGTGATACCGACCGCTGTGTGCGATGTTTAGGGTTGTGATACCGACTGCTGTGTGCGATGTTTAGTGTTGCGATACCGACTGCTGTGTGCAGTGTTTAGTGTTGTGATACCGACCGCTGTGTGCGATGTTTAGGGTTGTGATACCGACTGCTGTGTGCGGTGTTTAGTGTTGTCATACCGACCACTGTGTGCAGTATTTCATTTTGTCATAACGACCACTGTGTGCGGTGTTTAGTGTTGTCATACCGACCGCTGTGTGTTGTGCTCCAAGCAGCTGTTATCACACATTTTCTCCCTGCTCTCTTTCTTTATTTCTCTCTCACCCTCTATCTTTATTTTTGCTCTCTCTCTCTCTCTCTGTCTCTGTCTCTCTCCTTCCCTCTCCGCTTCTCTCTCCCTCACCCTCAGGTCAAATCCCTCTCTTTGTTTCAAGTTAGCTTTGGCTTGTACCTTCAAAAGCCTCATGTATTATTGTTGACCGACCCCAGAGAAATAATACCTAGAAAACACAAACAACAGCCAGCCATTTATTTACTCTCCCTGAAAACCTTTATTCATAGTTTACAGAACAATGTGTTGACATTTCATGAAATGAGTACGCTAGCGGCAGGCTAACTGATGATGGTAATTAGGTGTTTGGTTAATTGGGGTTCTGTGATAAACTCCCAATCACAGGAGTCAATGGCATGTGAAGCACTCAGGGCCAAACATGAATGCCTACACACACACACACACACACACACACACCACACACACACACACAGACACAGACACATACACACACACACACACACACACACACACACACACACACACACACACACACAAACCACACCACACACGGATGTTCAAACAGGGCGCCTGGGGATGCAATGATCTTTGACCTCTCAGAGTTCAATTAATAACTGAGAACATGATCCCAAATTATCCTGTGAAAGAATGAGGACATGAGAAACACAGGGCTTTATTAGAACAGCTTCTACACAAAGATGACTGGGTGAAAGAATGAGGACATGAGAAACACAGGGCTTTATTAGAACAGCTTCTACACAGAGATGACTGGGTGAAAGAATGCCCTAAATACAAATCAAATTAAACTTATTTTTATTTATCTACCCCGGAGGCCCCAGAGAATTATAAAGCAGCCTGGTTATAATAGATTCCACCCTGGTGCCACAACAGTTTTCACATTCATTTGTTTTTAAAATGAAAAAATAAAATATAATGAAATCGGAATACATATTTTCACTTAACACATTTTCAATATGCTATATAATATACTATACCGATCTTTAGTTGTTACACAGTAGTAGTCACCATAGGAGTATGTAACTAGTCTCTATGGCACTATTCATGTATCTTTGTGGTCCTAGCACCGTGTGGTGCTGTAATTTACTGAGGTATTCCTGTTTGTATGGTTGTGTCTGTTCCTCAGTCCTTCCAGGTTGCCCTACTCAAAAATGATTAGTGATTTTTCCAATAGAATCCTATAAGATTCTCACAATCTTATAGGATTTTGTGTCACCGTTATCAGAATCCTATTGAATCCTATTGGACTACCTTTTTCTTATTGGAAATCAAAAGTAATCCTATTGAATCCTATACGTTTTTGATAAGTCTTGTAGGATTTTGTCACCCCAATCAGAATCCTATTAGAACAGTTTTTCTTAGTTGAACCCATTAAATTATAGTTTGTTGTCATTAGTTCCAGTACAATACAACAGTATTAATTACAAAATGTTTGTTGATCAGATAAACATCTATATTAATTGATGTTTTGTTCACCTGTAAGAACGCCTGTACATTTTTAAGTTGAATTCTATTGGATATTCATGTTGAAAGTACCATTTATATTCCTAAAATATACTGTACGTTGAAAATGATGCTGTTGCTGCTTCCTGTTGACAATAACTTTGATTAATAGCCCAATGTCAAAACATTGTTTAGAAGTGTCAAAATCAATAAACAGTGATATATTGAAAACCTAAACATAAAATGTACTACCTACCATACATGTGCCACAATAGTATTCATATATACAGTATATCATTTTTTTAAGGAGCATCTTATAAACTGCATGTGCACCAAAAACCATGTTGTTTTGACAAGTGGCAATGAATCACTCATTGGTTAGGGGAAAATTAGGTAATATCCATGTTAACATGGACTAGTATTACTATAGAACATTGGTTATGTAAGTATTATTATTATGATTCAGACGGGATTAGTTTTACCAAACTGCCTCTCTATATATTATTTTCCTTCATGCAAAATTGCCCGTTATGACGGAAGCCTGGAGGCTCTTCTAGGCGTGAAGATATTTCACATGTCTAGGGATAGCCTAATATTGGCCTAATGGCCTTCAGTTCGGAGAAAGTCTAAAGAATAATGCATATCAGTAAGAACCATGAACTGTAACCTACTGTATGCAGACATTTAATTACCTGACATATTTGGCAATTTATCAATTCGTTGGCACAAAATCCTCCACTTGATCTATTGAAAGAGAAGTATGGCACTAGTTGATATGTGACAGATCATTCATCTGTAGGCTAGGAGGTCCATAGCACTTCATTTGAAGCACCCATTTGTTCTTACCCAAACTGGCTGCAGTGCCTGTTAAGCTGTTATATCCCTCAAACACAGGGATGATGATCGCACGGGATAAGTAGTCGGGTTGCACGTCCTGTTCAAACTAACCTTACAAAATAAAACACACGGAATCACTGGTGAGAGGACAACTTGTAGAAGACTACATTTTGGATTGTTGCATTTTGTTTCAAGTGGCCCTGGTCAAATTATCCTAATCGATTAGTGATTTCTCCAATAGAATCCTATAGGATTCTCACATTTTGTGTCACCTCTATCAGAATCCTTTTGAAATCCTATTGGAGAACTTTGTTCCTGTTGGATTTTGTTTTTTAAGTAGTAATATTCTTGCAGTCCTATAGGATTTTGTGTCACCTGTATCAGAATCCTATTGGACTACTTTTTTCCTATTGGAAATGATTATTATTATTTGTTTTTTAACCAATACAAAACACACAAACAAATTACAACATACAGACGCATACAAACATTCACAACATCACCCCTGCCCAGACCCTTTTAGATGTTTAATGTAATATAACCGGTTAATGTAATAACTTACCCGATAACATAATAAAATGCTGAATGGTGAGTACTGTACTGTATTGCATACAGTATGGGACTGATTGACCCTCAAACATCCATAAACTTAACAGCAGTAATATGACTGTGCATGTCACATTTCAATGTGTGCTTGTGAGTCTGTTTTTGTGTATGAGTACATGTGCGTAGTTTTGTGTGTGTGGAGGGTGGTATGTGCATTAAAATTAGGGAAACAATACATAAAAACATTGATCTTCGTATGTTATTACATGATCGTTTGAATTTATTACGTTATTCATTTTAAAAAGTTGTTGCTCACCTGATAACGTAATAACTTATTCATGTTATTCACAATAACGTAATAACCTAGTAATGGTATTCATGATAACGTAATACCTTATTCATGATAACGTAATACCTTATTCATGTTATTCACAATAACGTAATAACCTAGTAATGTTATTCATGATAACGTAATACCTTATTCATGTTATTCACAATAACGTAATAACCTAGTAATGTTATTCATGATAACGTAATACCTTATTCATGTTATTCATGATAACGTAATATTCATGTTCAAATTCATATTCATGTTCAAATTCCCAGAGACTATAACATCAACTTTCACTGCTACGCTAATGATACCCAAGTATTAACACCAAGCCGGACATCATCTCAAACCTAGCAAAACTTGGCAGCTGCCTAGATGACATAAGGGCATGGATGAAAGATAACTTCTTCCAGCTGAAAAGCAGCAAGACTGAAGCTATGCTTATTGGGAGACCCAAGCAGATCACCAGTGCTGGAAACATCTGCCTTACAATTGACGGTCATACCGTCCATCTGTCCTCTGTCATCTCCAACCTGGGAGTCAAGTTTGATCCTTCTCTGTCCTTTGATGGCAAATATAAAATACATCTGCAAAACATCATTTTTCCCGTTGAGAAATATTGCCCAGCTCAAACCATCGCTCTCCCAGCAAGATGCAGACAAACTCGTCCACGCTTTCATCTTCTTCCGGATCGGCTACGGCAACTCTCTGTTCGGGGCCTTTCAGCTAAATCACTTCTGAGGCTACACCTTCTCCAGAATAGTGCTGCCAGAGTCCTGACCAGGACCAAGAAGTCCTGTGGTCCCGTGTGGCTCAGTTGGTAGAGCATGGCGCTTGCAACGCCAGGGTTGTGGGTTCATTCCCCACGGGGGGACCAGGATGAATATGTATAAACTTTCCAATTTGTAAGTCGCTCTGGATAAGAGCGTCTGCTAAATGACTTAAAATGTAAAATGTAAGTCAGCTACCCACATCACCCCCGGACACCACTGGCTACCGGTCAACTATAGGATTGACTTTAAAAATATCCTTCTAATGTTGATAGCCTTGAATGGGTTCAGTCCTTTCTTCAGCGACCTAATTTCTATCAAAGAGCCACCTCGCACTCTCCACTCCAGCAACTCATGACTACTTTAAGTCCCCAAGAGGTGTCTCCATACTATGGGGGAGGAGGCCTTCTGCTCCCTTGCCCCTCACCTATGGAATTCTCTTCCTGACCATCTGAAAGTTACTCTATCAATCAGAACGGGCCTTAAAACACATGTCTTCAGACTTTCTTATAGTCCTCCCTCTGGAAAGTCATTTTAGCACATAGCCTACTATTGCTATTTCCTGCCTTGATTCTAAATGTATTTTTTATTGTATTTTTTGTATTTTCAATGTGTGCTTGTGAGTGTGTGTTTGTGTGTGAGTACATGTGCATAGGTTTGTGTGTGTGCTTGCAATTGGTGGAGGGTGGTATGTGCATCAAAATTAGGGAAATAATATAAGGCTGAAGTCATGTGTAAACTGCTGACCTAGACACTTGCTTGTAATCAGAGGACAAACAAATATGCACAAATAAGCTAGCGAACGTCCTTGGCTGCTATGATAGCCAGTTAATGTTAGTTAGGTAACATTAGCCAATGTAAGAATGTAACGTTAGCTAACGCGTATGAAAAGTTAATGCAGCACAATATATCATACTTTCTTACAAAAAACATAGCTAACGTACGTAGCTAGCTAACATATTGCTCACGTTTACTACCAAACTGGCTAGATAGGTAGCCAATGTTACCCCAATAAGACTATACCACAACTCAATGTTGATAATATATCATAGCTACATTGTTCTACAAATCATAGCTAGCTAGCTAAATAGGTTCAAATCAGGATCAAAGCCAACGCCAAACTTTGGGAAACTGTCACACTGTTAGCAAGCTACCTTACAATGCATGCAATGGGCATTGCAAAACTTGTTAGGTAGGTTACTCCATAGACTAAGCTATGGTAAGACAAGGTAGCCTTATAGAATCACCCCAAAAATGTATTTTGTTAGGAAGAGAGAAAATAGATAGCCATGTGATTTTTTTCTTCATGACTACAAATTATGACATTCTATTTTTTAGCTGATATGGCAATGAATACACAAGCAGCATATCAAACTGGATTGTTTTAGGTTACACCTGCAAGTATAACAATATTTGCCAGGGCATATTTGTTTTATTATAAATTATAAATGTATTATTTCACATGGAGATTGCGCAACCAGGGCTGGCAAAACCCTAGACTATTGTTATTCTAACTTCCGCAACGCATATAAGGTCCTCCCCCACCCTCCTTTCGGAAAAGCTGACCACGACTCCATTTTGTTGCTTCCAGCCTATAGACAGAAACTAAAACAGGAAGCTCCCGCGCTCAGGTCTGTTTAACGCTGATCCGACCAATCGGATTCCACGCTTCAAGATTGCTTCGATCACGTGGACTGGGATATGTTCCGCATTGCGGCAAACAACAACATTGATGAATACGCTGATTCGGTGAGCGGGTTTATTAGCAAGTGCATCGGCGATGTCGTACCCACAGCGTCTATTAAAACATTCCCAAACCAGAAACCATGGATTGATGGCAGCAGTCACGCAAAACTGAAAGCACGAACCACTGCTTTTAATCGGGGCAAGGTGACCGGAAACATGACCGAATACAAACAGTGTAGCTATTCCCTCCGCAAAGGGAATCAAACAAGCTAAGCGTCAGTATAGAGACAAAGTAGAGTCGCAATTCAACGGCGCAGACACGTGAGGTATGTGGCAGGGTCTACAGTCAATCACGGACTATAAAAAGAAAACCAGAAAAGAAGACCAGGATGTCTTGCTCCCAGACAGACTAAACAACTTCTTTGCTCGCTTTGAGGACAACACAGTACCACTGACACGGCCCGCTACCAAAACTTGCGGGCTCTCCTTCACTGCAGCCGACGTGAGCAAAACATTTAAACGTGTCAACCCTTGCAAGGCTGCAGGCCCAGACGGCATCCCCAGCCGTGTCCTCAGAGCATGCCCAGACCAGCTGGCTGGTGTGTTTATAGACATATTCAATCAATCCTTATCCCAGTCTGCTGTCCCCACATGCTTCAAGAGGGCCACCATTGTTCCTGTTCCCAAGAAAGCTAAGGTAACTGAGCTAAAGGACTACCGCCCGAAGCACTCACTTCCGTCATCATGAAGTGTTTCGAGAGACTAGTCAAAGACCATATCACCTCCATCCTACCTGACACCCTAGACCCATTCCAATTTGCTTACCGCCCCAACAGGTCCACAGACGACGCAATCGCAATCACACTGCACACTGCCCTAACCCATCTGGACAAGAGGAATACCTATGTGAGAATGCTGTTCATCGACTACAGCTCAGCATTTAACACCATAGTACCCTCCAAACTCGTCATTAAGCTCGAGACCCTGGGTCTCGACCCCGCCCTGTGCAACTGGGTCCTGAACTTCCTGACGGGCCGACCCCAGGTGGTGAGGGTAGGTAACAACATCTCCACCCCGCTGATCCTCAACACTGGGGCCCCACAAGGGTGCGTTCTGAGCCCTCTCCTGTACTCCCTGTTCACCCACAACTGCGTGGCCATGCACCCCTCCAACTCAATCGTCAAGTTTGCAGACGACACTACAGTGGTAGGCTTGATTACCAACAACGACGAGACGGGCTACAGGGAGGAGGTGAGGGCCCTCGGAGTGTGGTGTCAGGAAAATAACCTCACACTCAACGTCAACAAAACAAAGGAGATGATCGTGGACTTCAGGAAACAGCAGAGGGAGCACCCCCCTATCCACATCGACGGCACAGTAGTGGAGAGGGTAGAAAGTTTTAAGTTCCTCGGCGTACACATCACGGACAAACTGAAAAGGTCCAACCACACAGACAGCGTGGTGAAGAAGGCGCAGCAGCGCGACGTCAACAAAACAAAGGAGGAGGAGGAGGCTCAGGAGGCTGAAGAAATTCGGTTTGTCACCAAAAACACTCACAAACTTTTACAGATTCACAATCAAGAGCATCCTGTCGGGCTGTGTCACCGCCTGGTACGGCAACTGCTCCGCCCACAACCGTAAGGCTCTCCAGAGGGTAGTGAGGTCTGCACATCACATCACCGGGGGCAACTACCTGCCCTCCAGGACACATACACCACCCGATGTCACAGGAAGGCCAAGAAGATCATCAAGGACAACAACCACCTGAGCCACTGCCTGTTCACCCCGCTATCATCCAGAAGGCAAGGTCAGTCAGGTGCATCAAAGCAGGGACCGAGAGTCTAAAAAACAGCTTCTATCTCAAGGCCTCTGTTAAACAGCCATCACTAACATTGAGTGGCTGCTGCCAACATACTGACTCAACTCCAGCCATTGGAAAAATGTATGTAATAAATGTGTCACTAGCCACTTTAAACAATGCCACTTCATATAATGTTTACATACCCTACATTACTCATCTCATATATCTATATACTGTACTCTATACCATCCACTGCATCTTGCCTATGCCGTTCTATACCATCACTCATTCATATATTTTTTAATGTACATATTCTTATTCATTCCTTTACACTTGTGTGTATAAGGTAGTTGTTGTGAAGTTGTTAGGTTAGATTACACGTTGGATATTTCTGCATTGTCGGAACTAGAAGCACAAGCATTTCGCTACACTCGCATTAACATCTGCTAATCATGTGTATGTGACAAATAAAATTAGATTTGATTGAAGCTAAAAAGGCTAGCTAGCTTGCTATGTTTTTAGCCAGGCTGCCAGCTAGCTACTGGCTGACTAGTACTCGCAAGGTAAGGTGACTCTACTACTAGCAAGGTAAGGCTACTCTTCCTTGCTTACACAAAATGAAAAGACAAAAATAAAAATTTTTGGTTTCTCTCCCGTGTGAATGGGAGTGGGACCGGCGAGGATATCATGTTACCAAAAGGTGTCTGCTATTCCAAAAATCCCACATGCACGCACACACGTAGATCAACGGAGTGAAGCTTGTCATAACCTTAACAGATTAAGAGCTAGGCCTGTCTTTTAATGGCGGTGAGTAGCGTGTATGTTTGTTTGAGTGATTGTTTCCAAGCCCAGCCAATCTGGCCTGGAGAGTACTGGGCACCCTCAGTGAGAGCGGAGACTGACCTATCTGATCAGTGGAATATCAATGCAGCTCAAGATAGGACGGCTGTGTGTACCCACTCACAACACACAACACTACCAGCCATTAATACAACAGGTGCAGAGATAGAAGGAGAGAGATAGAGACAGAGGGAAAAATAGAGGGAACAGAGAGAGAGCACAAAGAGAGAAAGAGAGCAGAGAGGGCCGGGCATAGACAAACTAGCATGCTGGACTCACATATGAAGCTTGTCTTGAGTTATATACAGTTGAAGTCGGAAGTTTAATACACTTAAGTTGGAGTCATTAAAACTGTTTTTTCAACCAGTCCACAAAATTCTTGTTAAAACTTCTTAGGGCTGCAATCCCGTTAACGGAATCGATATGACAACAACCAGTGAAAGTGCAGGGCGCCAAATTCAAACAACAGAAATCTCATAATTAAAATTCCTCAAGTATACAAGTATTTCACACCATTTTAAAGATACACTTCTTGTTAATCCCACCACAGTGTCCGATTTCAAAAACGCTTTACAGCGAAAGCACCACAAACGATTATGTTAGGTCACCGCAAAATCACAGAAAAACACAGCCATTTTTCCAGCCAAAGACAGGAGTCACAAAAAGCAGAAATAGAGATCAAATGAATCACTAACCTTTGATGATCTTCATCAGATGACACTCATAGGACTTCATGTTACACAATACATGTATGTTTTGTTCGCTAAAGTTCATATTTATATAAAAAAAATCTCAGTTTACATTGGTGCGTTATGTTCAGTAGTTCCAAAACCATCTGGTGATTTTGCAGAGAGCCACATCAATTTCCAGAAATACTCATAATAAACGTTGATCAAAGATCAAGTGTTATACATGGAATTTTAGATACACTTCTCCTTAATGCAACCGCTGTGTCAGATTTTAAAAAAGCTTTACGGAACAAGCAAACCATGCAATAATCTGAGGTCGGCACTCAGAGCCTAATCAAGACAAAAATATATCCACCATATTGTGCATTCAACAAAAGTCAGAAATAACATTATAAATATTCACTTACCTTTGATGATCTTCATCAGAATGCACTCCAAGGAATCCCAGTTTCACAATAAATGTTTGATTTGTTCGGTAATGTCCATCATTTATGTCCAAATAGATACTTTTGTTAGCGCGTTTGGTAAACAAATCCAAAGTCACGAAGTGCGTTTACTAAAAGCAGACGAAATGTCAAAAAGTTCAGTAACAGTCAGTAGAAACATGTCAAACGATGTATTGAATCAATCTTTAGGATGTTTTTAACATAAATCTTCAATAATGTTCCAACCGGAGAATTCCTTTGTCTTCAGAAATGCGGGTAGAACAGAGCTCGCGCTCACATGACATTACTCATTCCCCTCTCATGCGGCCCTCCTTCACAGTAGAACCATCAGACAAGGTTCTAAAGACTGTTGACATCTAGTGGAAGCCTTAGGAAGTGCAAAATGAACCATATCCCACTGTGTATTCGATAGGTGATGAGTTGAAAACCTACAAACCTCAGATTTCCCACTTCCTGGTTGGATTTTGTCTCAGGTTTTTGCCTGCCATATGAATTATGTTATACTCACAGACATCATTCAAACAGTTTTAGAAACTTCAGGGTGTTTTCTATCCAATACTAATAATAATATGCATATATTAGCAACTGGTACTGGGGAGCAGGCAGTTTACTCTGGGCACCTCTGGGCACCTTTTCATCCAAGCTACTCAATACTGCCCCTGCAGCCATAAGAAGTTTAACAAACTATAGTTTTGGCAAGTCGGTTAGGACATCTACTTTGTGCATGACACAACAAATTTTTCCAATAATTGTTTACAGACAGATTATTTCACTTATAACTCACCCGTATCACAATTCCAGTGGGTCAGAAGTTTACATACACTAAGTTGACTGTGCCTTTAAACAGCTTGGAAAATTCCAGAAAATTAGGTCATGGCTTTAGAAGCTTCTGATAGGCTAATTGACGTAATTTGAGTCAATTGGAGGTGTACCTGTAGATGAATTTCAAGGGCTACCTTCACACTCAGTGCCTATTTGCTTGACATCATGAGAAAATCAAAAGAAATCAGCCAAGACCTCAGAAAAAAAATTGTAGACCTCTACAAGTCTGGTTCATCCTTGGGAGCAATTTCCAAACGCCTGAAGGTACCACATTCATCTGTACAAACAATTGTACGCAAGTATAAACACCATGGGGCCACGCAGCCGTCATACCGCTCAGGAAGGAGACGCGTTCTGTCTCCTAGTGATGAATGTACTTTGGTGTGAATATTGCAAATCAATCCCAGAACAACAGCAAAGGACCTTGTGAAGATGCTGGAGGAAACAGGTACAGTATATCCACTTTAAAATGAGTTCCATATCGCCATAACCTGATAGGCCGCTCAGCAAGGATGAAGCCACTACTCCAAACCTGCCATAAAAAAAGCCAGACTGCGGTTTGCAACTGCACATGGGGACAAAGATCATACTTTTTAGAAAAATGTCCTCTGGTCTGATGAAACAAAAATTGAACTGTTTGGCCATAATGACCATCGTTATATTTGAAGGAAAAAGGGGGAGGCTTGCAAGCCGAAGAACACCATCCCAACCGTGAAGCACGTGGGTGGCAGCATCTTGTTGTGGGGGTGCTTTGCTGCAAGAGGGACTGCTGCACTTCACAAAATAGATGGCATCATGAGGCAGGAAAATTTTGTGGAAATGTTGGAGCAACATCTCAAGACATCAGTCAGGAAGTTATAGCTTGGTCGCAAATGGGTCTTCCAAATGGACAATGACCCCAAGCATACTTCCAAAGTTGTGGCAAAATGGCTTAAGGACAACAAAGTCAAGGTATTGGAATGGCCATCACAAGCCCTGACCTCAATCCCATGGAACATGTGTGGGCAGAACTGAAAAAGCGTGTGTGAGCAAGGAGGCCTACAAACCTGACTCAGTTACACCAGCTCTGTCAGGAGGAATGGGCAAAAATTCACCCAACTTATTTTGGGAATCTTGTGATAGGCTACCCGAAACGTTTGACCCAAGTTATACAATTTAAAGGCAATGCTACCAAATACTCATTGAGTGTATGTTAACTTCTGACCCACTGGGAATGTGATGAAAGAAATAAAAGCTGAAAGAAATAATTCTCTCTACTATAATTCTGACATTTCACATTCTTAAAATAAAGGGGTGATCCTAACTGACCTAAGACAGGGAATTTTTACAAGGATTAAATGTCAGGAGTTGTGAAAAACTGAGTTTAAATGTATTTGGCTAAGGTGTATGTAAACTTCCGACTTCAACGGTAGGTTTCTAGGGGTATACTCAACTTTACATTCTTGGAGTGATTGATAGTCATTACATCATTACTTTTCACAGAATGCTCTCTATATATTTAATGGCCATGAAATATTGTATTTATCTCTCTCCTCCCAAATGTATAGGAGTTTTCAATTCGTATCAGCTGTATGTTGCTCTGTGTTTATGTGTTACACATGTTTCTCTTTGCCCTCTTTCTTGTACTGCTGACAACAGGGTATGTTGTTTTGGCTCCTGACAATTCTATTGTAGAGTAGATTCAATCTTGGATACTCTATACCAGGGCTATTCAACTCTTACCCTACGATGTCCGGAGCCTTCTGGTTTTCTGTTCTACCTGATAATTAATTGGACCCACCCTAAATCAGTCCCTGCTTAGAGGGGAACAATGAAAAAACGCAGTGGAACTGGCTTCAAGGGCAAGAGTTGAGTTTGAGGGCTCTGGTAAAGGAAGCAGTAAGTACAGTATTGACTGTCTCAATAAAGGACAATTTTTTTGTCTGGCAACATGACACCTATTATCTGGAGGTGATGGAAAAGGAACAAGATTACACCACAGGGTCCTCACACACACACACACACACACACACACACACACACACACACACACACACACACACACACACACACACACACACACACACACACACACACACACACACACACACACACACACACACACACACACACACACACACACACACACACACACACACACACACACACACACACACACACACACACACACACACACAAACACAGCGAGATACACACACTGTTGCATATTAGCAGAGGCTGTATATAATAAGTGTGCTCTAAGTCAACAGGCTGTGCCTCCTCTCCTCATTAGCATGCTGGCCCCACTGTTTGGGATATTACAGGTGGGGCACAGTGAGGGGTGTCCTGTCCTGTAGTGGGGTAAGGGTAGGGTGGAACAGGGAAGTGAGGGGGTGGGCATTAGTGACACAACACCTCAGCAGGGGAAGGGTGGTGGTGGTGCTTCTAGAGATATCATCATGGTTCCTCCAACACAACCTGATGTTTTAGGAAAATAATGGGTTGGCACATGCGCACAAACACACACACACACACCATCCCATTCCCTCCCAGTTCCACCATTCCACAGCTTTAGCCAGGCAGGTTAGCCCAGGGCCAGGGCCTAGCCCGGGGTTTAGGGGCTGGGTCAGTGGTGAATGATCCCCTGGGTGGAGGGGAACAAAGCTGGGGTTGTGCCTCCCTTGTTTTATGTGTTTACACTGTAAGCAGGATACTGTTGAGCAGCTGCTGCTTGTCCCAGGCTTGTGAAAGACATTCTCCCTCTACAGCCTAGCCTCTGTGGTCTGTGCGGATTAGGCTGATTTATGTGTACGATGGAGAGAACGAGGGAATTGAGGAATGGAGGAATGACCACCACCTACAGGAATAATACACCGCCCCTGTAATCCTCAATGAGCCTCTGATCGCATTTCACTACATAGACTTGGGAGTTACTTAGCCCAGGGGCTCTTCCTAGTATCGGAATGTTGCAGGTAAGTTGTCATTGTCCATTCCACATCATGGAGAAGTCATGACTGGTCCTCTCTCATCTCTTACAGCCTCGGGTGGTTGTGTCAGTGTATTACACAAGGCAGGAAAGGCACAGTGTATCACGGTTTTAGATTGTAGCGTCTCCTTACTCCCTCACCCTCTCTCTTTCTTCTTTCCCACTTTTTCAATTTCAATTCAATATTCAATTAGCTTTATTGCTATCACTGTCTTTCTCTCTCTCTCTCTTTCTCTCTCTCACTCTCTCAGGCTGTTCTGAAATCTGTCACGAGACTGCAGGCAGCTGTTGCTGTTCAGCAGACTTGCTGCTCTCTCTGAGAATGTGCTTCTGGCAGCACAGAGACATACTGAGACAAAGTCAAGACTTCTTCATTACAGTAGTTGCCTGGTAGAGCAAAACAAACACCTAATCATCCATTCAACACTATGTAGAGTCCAGAGATGTATGCCAGCTGCTACATTCTTTTTTGTAGAATTTATAATTGTATTCAACATCATTTGGATTCATTTGTAACTCTATGAAGTCTAACTCTATAGTTTTTACCCATATTGATAACTAAATAATCATTATACAGATCAAATGTGTTTTATTTTCAAAATTCCACTATCCTATATAAAACAGTGTACACGTGTTTTATAATGGCATGTGGTTACACAGATATTATAATGTAGTGGACGGGTTTGTAGTTTTTTCCACTGTTATTGCTATGGTGCAGTGGGACCCCATAAATTATACACAATGTGTAGTCTATTCTATTTGACATGCTTTTGTCTTTGTTTGTAAATTGGAGACTATTCCTGCGGTTTATCACTATTACGAATAGGTCACGGTATACGTCACCCCTCCCAAAAATATTTTTCACATGCGCTGTTGTTTTTGATACAATTGTGTGGAGAATCGCTTTGTTCTCCTAAACCTATTCAACCCTGTGGAGAAAGTATTGGTGGAAAAGCAACAGGATACGCCCGTAGTAGCCTAATAAAGGGTTAGTTGTCTGTCTGGCAACTTTCCACAACATTTACCAAGTTTAAGAAACAGACTATTAGACTATATTGGTGTAAGATTTCCTTTGGTACGTTAGTGCAGAGATGACTGACACCAACCAGCCCAGAGGACTTTTTGTTGTGTAAATGTTTTTGCTGGGAGGAGTGAACTAGAGAGGGGACCACACTGCTGTTAGAGGGGGAGCGTGGACAATTACAGACAAGGACGGCGTTTCGGGCGTTTTCTCCTCATGTGTTGTTAATGGGAGTATTTCTCAAAGTTCGCGACTGAATTTTTATTCATATTGATTTGGCGTTGTTCTTTCTAATACATATAAATGGTGTCGAATTAGGTGTCTCTCTTCGTACCGAATGTCCCCCGCTGTAAATTTTGGTTTATGCCAGAAGCGCACGGGTAGCGAGCTGCGGAGAGCTCAACCAATTAACTTTTCAGATGAAAACCCTGCACTGTAACTTCAGCTTCAATTGTGTTTACTGCGATTTATGCGTGTTATTGCAATATGTGCTGAATGTATTCTATTCGCATAAAGGGAACATATTCAACTTGCCTCTGAGTTTTAGTGCACTTGTTGCACTTCCCAAGCATGTCTGAAGGCATTTGGAGAGTGTTCACTCCCGCAGTTTCTTTTGTGCCAAGGAATGCTGAATGATTTTACGGCTGAGACGGGGACAACTTTCTCAAGAAGAGGTGTCCGTCAGTAGTCAGACAATTGCGCATGGTCACGGTTTAAAACATTGCGCCAACGGCAATACTTCATAACCATAGACATTATGGAGGGCCAAGACGACCAGGCAGCCGCCTCGGTAGAACCCGACGCGGACATAGCAGTGTGTGACAGTTTCTCCCTACTTGAACCCGAGGCGGACAGCGCAGTCTCTGACAGTTTCTCCCAACTCTGGACAGACGTGATGGGGATGCTGGTAAGTTTGTGGGTTGGGTTGGGGGAGGGGAGACTGGAAGGTAACAACCAACTGAGAAAAGCTTTTAACTGTGTCCCTCCTAGGGGGACCCACGTTGCTCATTTAGTGGTTGTGTATTGATACTTGTTAACATGTAAATCACGGCCCAAAACAACAACGCAAGGGAAGCTGGTCTATTTCTCAAAGCGCTGAGCGCAAAGTTTACATTCCATCCTCGGTGCCCAACATATGGGTTTGGCATTCGGGTCATTTCCCTTCTTCAACCTGTTCCCGAGGAGCTTTTCTGTTTTTGAGATGATCAGATTTCAAAGCAACCTGGAATCCAGTGAAAATGGTATGTTGCTCTTGAGTTTAAAAATGACCTGTTTGTGTGCTATCTTCCAAGTCTGGTGCACTTGAGCTGCGAAGACAGAATGGTGCTCGTCTGTTGTTTCAGGCAGAGGTAACAAGTAGCCTCCATTACAATTCGTTGATTAAACTTCATTGTTGTGTTGTTACATTGTTACAACATTGTAACTGTTCATGTTGTTTTAGGAGAGTGAGCTCCTGTGTGTTCTATGAGGGCCCCATGCCAAAGCACTTGTTGTTGTGTTTTGTTGCTGTGATGGAATGTTACTTTGGAAAGGTTATGATGGAAAAATTGTTCCAAATTGCATTGAATGAAATATTGTCAGTCCTGATATGTGATGTTGTGTCAATGTGTGTCTACATTTTGTTCTCCCTGTCATTTTTACCCCAACCTTTAAGTTTTGCTTGTTAGTCCCTTATCAGTGCACACCTTCAAGAACCTTGAACACAATTGGCACTTGTTTGACAACAATATCACTTTGATATCCAGCAATTGGAGTTGTAGCCAAGGCCTATGGGTCCTCAGGGAGGCATCAATCCACATCTTCCCAAAGTGCATGGCAAATCTTGCAATTAAGATATGGAAAAGGTTACACTGATCAACATAATCACCTTTGCCTCTTGTTCTTTGTTAGGGGCCAGGATGACATGGTCATCTTGATTGTACAGATGTGTGTGTGGGCCATCTGATCTCAGTGATCCATAGAGTTCATGTGTTGTGCTCTTTTCCCATGTGAATAGTGGGTCATTTATAGATCAATGTGTTCATTTGTTCTGGACTGGTTCAGTAGATGAATGGAATGTGAATGGGCCTAACACTGAGGACAGAGACAGAGGTGTGTGCTTGTGTGTGTGTGTGCGTGCTGGCCCGTGTGTGTGTGAGAAACGGAGATGAGTGTCCTAGCCTTTGACTCTGGGTGGGAGACCTGGGACTCCAGCCAGGCAATTTAACCAGATTTATTACACTGGATGCAAATGTCTATCAGTGCTCTCATCTTTGACGTCTTTCCTCTGCTTGCAGCTGGAACACAGACACACACACTAGACAAGTGTGACACCTCCTTCATAGGTGACAGCAAGCCTTTCACACATCCTCCTCCATCACAGGTACCTGAGACTGGAGCTTTTGGTCTTTTGAAGGATCTTTTATCACCAGTAATATCATTATGATGTCACAGGAGAGAGACATGATTCTGATTTAATGTCCCTCACATTGCCATGTGGTCACTACTCAGGTTTTTGAGACAGTTAAACAGAATTTGTACCAAAGTGTTAATGGAAGAGACCATTTTCTTCCACTAGGCTTGGGCTTATGGGTATAAATCGCAACACTGTGCTATACTCCTGCCCCGTGGCACTCACATCTGTAGCTATGAAGTGCTTTAAAAGGCTGGTCGTGGCTCACATCAACACCATCATCCCAGAAACCCTAGACCCACTCCAATTCGCATACCACCCCAACAGATCCACAGACGAAGCAATCTCTATTGCACTCCACACTGCCCTTTCCCACCTGGATAAAAGGAGCACCTACGTGAGAATGCTGCTCATTGAAAACAGCTCTGCATTCAACACCATAGTGCCCTCAAAGCTCATCACTAAGCAAAAGAACCTGAGACTGAACACCTCCCTCTGTAACTGGATCCTGGACTTCCTAACGGCCGCCCCCAGGTGGTGAGGGTAGGCAACAACACATCCGCCACTCTGACCGCCAACATGCGGGCCCCTCAGAGGTGTGTGCTTAGTCCCCTTCTGTACTCCCTGTTCACCCACGACTGTGTGGTTGCGCACGACTACAACACCATCATTAAGATTGCCAACGTCACAGCGGTGGTAGGCCTGATCACCGACGACGATGAGACAGCCTATAGGGAGCAGGTCAGAGACCTTGCAGTGTGGTGCCAGGACAACAACCTCTCCCTCAACGTGAGCAAGACAAAGGAGCTGATCGTGGACTACAGGAAAAAGAGGACCGAGCACGGCCCCATTCACATTGACTGGGTTATAGTGGAGAAGGTTGAGAGCTTCAAGTTCCTTGGTGTCCACTTTACTAAGGACCTATCATGGTCCAAACACACCAACACAGTCGTGAGGAGGGAACGGCTATGCCTATTCCCCTCAGGAGCCTGAAAAGATTTGACATGGGTCCTCAGATCCTCAAAAAGTTTTACAGCTGCACCATCGAGAGCATCCTGACTGGTTTCATCACCGCTTGGTATGGTATCTGCTCAGCATCTGACCGCAAGGTGCTACAGAGGGTAGTGCGTACGGCCCAGTACATCAATGGGGCCAAGCTTTATGCCATCCAGGACCTCTATAATATGCAGTGTCAGAGGAAGGCCCTAAAAACTGTCTATGAATCCAGCCACCCAAGTCATAGACTGTTCTCTCTGCTACCACACGGCAAGCAGTACCGGAGCGCCAAGTCTGGCACCAAAAGGCTCCTGAACAGCTTCTACCCCCAAGCCATAAGACTGCTGAACAGTTCATCAAATGGCTACCAGGACTATTTACATTGACCCCCTTATTTTATTCTTATTTCTTATTTATTTTTGCACTGACTCTTTTGCAAGTGCTTGATATACACTCTCTGGACTCTAGGGCTGTCCTCATTTAGTCGACTGGTCGATTGTTTGGTCAATAGGCTGTTGGTTGACCAACATTTTTTTAGTTGAGGAGTGGCAAATATACACTACCGTTTAAAAGTTTGGGGTCACTTAGAAATGTCCTTGTTTTTGAAAGAAAATAAACTTTTTTGTAAATTGAAATAACATCAAATTGATCAGAAATACACTGTAGACATTGTTTATTTTGTAAATGACTATTGTAGCTGGAAACAGCTGATTTTTTATGGAGTTTTCTACAGAGGCGTGCAGAGGCCCGTTATCAGCAACCATCACTCCTGATTTCCAATGGCACTTTGTTTTAGCTAATCCAAGTTTATAATTTTAAAAGGCTAATTGATCATTAGAAAACCCTTTTGCAATTACAGACTCTATGTCGATCAATATATATTTTTTGTCGGGGACAGCCGTACTGGACTCTAACCACACACCCACACGTACTACACTGACACTGACACTCCAACACACACACACACACACAAACACACACACACACACACACACACACACACACAGGCTATATACAGGGGTACCGGTACTGAGTTAATGTGCGGGGGTACAGGTTAGTCAAGGTAATTTGTACATGTAGGCAGGGGTGTGTTACTGTTTTTCCTTTAGTTTATTTATCACATTTCTATTTGCCTTGTTGAAATATAAAGTAATGACTGTGCTAAATCCCAGAAACCACATGTTATGTAATTTCCTTTAGAAGTACAGACTGTAAGTGACTGGAAATGGTTTGAATACTGTAGCACAGCTGCCAAAACTCCACCTTATATCTGTGCTGTTTCAGTCAGTATTTCTGTAGAAGTAATCACAGGGCCAACAATATGGTCATTGTTCAATCCCCAGTGTTTATGAAACCTTTACAATTCAAAGGCCTCAGCACAATGGATTCCCAATATGTTTGGCAACAAAATGGCAGTGCTATATTTAGTTTGTTGTCAGTACGTAATGCTTTTCTATGGCCTTTGTCTCTGGGGCCCTACATGAGAATGCCCTTTTGAGTAAGCCTGTGCCTGAGCCTATTGAAACATCTGAACACTACTGTTACAGATTAGTAAAGCCATTTGGGGTGCAGCTTCTCAGTAACCAATGAATGTGAAGTCTACATACCAAGTTTTTTCTGACATACATCTAATCTGGCTAATTTGGTTGTATGACTACAGATGATGGAGGACCTTTATTTGAAAGGAAAAAACATAAACTTGCGGACACTCGGCCCTCCGTGGAATGAGTTTGACACCCCTGCACTACAAGTTTTATAATTCCTGTACTCCTGCATCAGGCTGATCAAATTAAGATCCAACATCTGTAGTCCACCACTTTACTGTCGATTGTTTTACTCACTACAGTTCTAACTACATCAGAGAGTCCTATGTACAGAAGGTAATTACCAGGGAGTGAATTGAAATTCCAGTTCAAGAATGAATGAATTTAATTATAATTTATCGTAAACCTATTAATGGCCGTGCAGTGACTAGGTGATTCATCGTTCATCATAGTTAACTCAAGCGTGGAGGTGTGTGGTCCTCTGTCATGCCTGTAGTGACATTGCTATGAGCCCCTCTGCCTGAGGTTAAACCACCGCTAGGAATGTGTTTAATGAGAATACCTTTGTGAACCAGTCATTTATTTGTGGTTACAGCAGGGTAAACATAGACCTAAGCCAATTAACAATTCGGGGCTGTTAAGGGATTTAAAAAGTAATATGCCCAATCACACTCTTAACATGTTTGGCTGACCATCCTTAAAGTTTTTCTAGCACTGTTGCATTATGGGTACATGAGCATCTCTGCTGTTTGAACAGGGTTAGTAGACTGGAGCCGACCCAACTCTGGTTCTTTGAAGAAATGAAGTTTCAGCAAGTCCTTAAATCGGATCAGACATTTTTTTGTAGGATGTGCATGTTATTATTCTTGTATCTAGCTTACCATAAATAATGTTAAAAGGCAGCATGCCATGTATAACATTTCCACAATGTTAGTGTGTATGGATGCAGGTGTGTATGGATGCAGGTGTGTATGGATGCAGGTGTGTATGGATGCAGGTGTGTATGGATGCAGGTGTGTATGGATGCAGGTGTGTATGGATGCAGGTGTGTATGGATGCAGGTGTGTATGGGTGGATATTTAGAAGTACCAGTCCTCAACAGCATAAACACAGTACACACCGTTAGTACCTCCCTCTGCAAACGGTGTCTGAGCAGTTAGTTCAAACAGTGATTTTGCTCTATTCTGCGTCAAGTTCTAATTCAGGGGTGTCAAACTCATTCCATGGAGGGCCTAGTGTCTGCTGCTTTTTTTCCAATAAAGACCTAGACAAGGTGAGGGGAGTTCCTTAGTGACCTCATCAATCAAGTCCGAAAACCCGCAGACACTCGGCCCTCCGTGGAATGAGTTTGACATGTACTCTAATTTGATCACATATCTGGACAGCTGACAGTCCTCCTCTGTATTCCCTATCAGGTATTCTCAAAGGGCTCTCTCATCCCAATCTGCATGGATGTCTGCCTCAAAGTTTAGTATCAGGAAGACATTTTGTTAGATTTGAGGAAATCGTATATGTCAAGTTTTTCAGACATCCGTACAGTATGAGTGGGTTCTGTCTCCCATCTCAAGGGCTTGTTGATACTTTCCTGCTACCCAGCCTTTGATATGTTTTATTAGTGAGCCCATTCAGCCCAAATGTATTTTGAAACTGTGTCTGTGACAACATATGGTCAACTTAAAAGAAACCTCAATTTGTTTAAAGAGTGTCTCCTCCTCCAATATAGCATTGTGTAGTTGCTGAGCTGTCTGCCTCTGTCTCAGCACCCCTCTGTCCTAGCCCAGCCTTAGTAAAGCCACATCAACCCTGGTCCAACCAAGGTTTGCCACATTTGAGCCTAGGATGGCCAGCTCAGCTCAGATCTCCCCCTCCCAGTCAGGGGCCAGGCAGGGCTGGCAGGTGTTTCTCTCAGTGCTGTGGAGGATATCCTCAGGAAGCTCCTCTGGAGGGGGGTGGGCCTCAACTCTGCCCGGGCCTTCCTACAGCCTGGGCTGGGATGCTGGTGTAGGGGTGGGACAGGGGTATGAGCAGGTGTGGAGTCCATTCTCCCCCACAGCTAAAGCCTGGAGGGAGGAGTGGAGCGAGGGAGGAGTGGAGTGAGGGATCGCTTACCCTCCGTTGCCTTTGTAGGGAGAAGTTGTTTGGGCACCGCCAGCCTGGTCAGTCTCTTGGGGTTGGAGTCAATGTGTTCTATGATTTAGGAGGAAACATGAGCGAGGCGCTAATTCACTTACTCCTGCTTGTAATGAATCATGAAAATGATACGAGTGAGTGGGATAGCTTCTTTAACCGCCGCCCTAGTGTTCTGAACTGGTAACAAGTGTAACCGATCGTATCACTGTCGTTCTAGCGTTGCATCAGATACGTGATGGCCATAGTCATCTGTCACTATGCACTCCCCTAGAGGATGTCTAGCTAGTCACAAGGCTAGTCCTGACACTGACAAAAGCCTTGTGCACAGCGCGAACAGAACAGCATAACTCAATAAGCACGGAACCGGCCTCAGTATGAAAAGCAGCGCTGTCTGGAATGTGTACCTAAAGCTAGGAGCAGAACAAACACGTTAGCTAGAGCGAATGGTTTAGAGACCTCTGTAATGTCTTCTGGCATGACAAATAAAAGCACTGGCTTTGAGAGAGGGAGAGAGAGAGAGAGAGAGCACCAAACTATCTTGCATGCGAAGGTGGACAACATCTGTAGCAGTGGAATGCTTTGAAAGGCTGGTCATGGCTCACATCAACACCATCATCCCAGCCACCCTGGACCCACTCCAATTTGCATACCGCTCCAACAGATCCATAGATGACGCAATCTCCATTGCACGCCACACTGCTCTTTCCCACCTTGACAAAAGGGGTGCATGTTTAGTCCCCTCCTTTTACTCCCTGTTCATCCACAACTGCGTGGCACGACTCCAACACTGCTCACGACTCCAAGCAACATTAAGTTTGCAAACGACACGACGGTGGTAGGCCTGATCACTGACAACAACGAGACAGCCTATAGGGAGCAGGCAAAAGACCTGGCAGTGTGGCGTTACAGAGGGTAGTGCGTACTGGGCCGAGCTCCCTGCCATCCAGGACCTTTATACCATGTGGTGTCAGAGGAAGGCCCTAAACATTTTCAAAACAGCAAAATGTTCCTGAACAGCTTTACACCCAAGACGTAAGACAGCTGAACAGTTAATCAATGCTTACCTGGACTATTTGCATTGACCCCCTTTTTTTGCACTGGCATTGTTGCACTGGCTCTATGCACACTCACTGGACTGGCACATACTACACTGACATTGTTGCACTGACTCTATGCACACTCACTGGACTGACACATACTACACTGACATTGTTGCACTGGCTCTATGCACACTCACTGGACTGACACATACTACACTGACATTGTTGCACTGACTCTATGCACACTCACTGGACTGACACATACTGCACTGACATTGTTGCACTGACTCTATGCACACTCACTGGACTGACACATACTGCACTGACATTGTTGCACTGACTCTATGCACACTCACTGGACTGACACATACTACACTGACATTGTTGCACTGACTCTATGCACACTCACTGGACTGACACATTCTACACTGACACTCCAAAGCACACTCACTCACCCACACACTCACACTCCAACACACAAATACACACACACACACACACACACACACACACACACACACACACACACACACACACACACACACACACACACACACACACACACACACACACACACCACACACACACACACACACTCTCACACACACACACACACACACACACACACACACACACACACACACACTCACACTCCAACAAACAAATACACACACACACACACTTTCACACTCTTCACATACACTGCTGCTACTCTGTTTATTATCTCTCCTGGTTGCCTAGTCACTTTTAACCCTACCTACATGTACATGCTATCTCAATTACTTCAACTACCCTGTACTCCTGCATATTGACTCGGTACCTGTACTCCTTGTATATAGCCTCATTATTGTTATTTTATTGTGTTAGTATTTACATAAATGTTTTACTTTTTATTTGACTTTTTAACTCTGCGTTGCTGGGAAAGGGCTCATAAGTAATCATTTCACGGTAATGTCTGCACCTGTTGTATTAGGTGCATGTGACAAATACAATTTGATTGGATTTCAACATCAATTAAAAGAAAATAAATGTAGAGATTAGTACTGTAGCTAACTTGGCAGTTAGTTGTTAGCATGCGAGAAGACCTAAAAGGTCAGTGCACTGAGTTTAGCCCTGCATGCTGGTTATGGAATGTTTTAATAACTGACAGAAGGGTCTTGGTGTGCTATTTACAAAGGGGAAGTTATTTCAGCTGAGTGTACATTCTTGCTACTTTTGTTGTTTTCTTTGCCTCAGAAAGCACAGAAAGATCAGCTTGCTTGCTCATGAGGTATTTGTCCTCATAGACTACCATTGAGCGCTCTGGGAAATCAGGACCTTGAATCCATCCAGGAGAAGTGTTGAATTGCAACACAGGAGATTCCCCTAGATTTCATTCCAAAGAAGTTAACAGTAAAGGGTTGCAGCTCCGGCACAATGAGAGAACAGAGTTCATATTTCAGCATGGCTGTTTAGATCGGATTGAGGTGCACTGAGTGAGTTATGGTTTGCATGCCTTTTTAGTTCCGTTTGAGCAGATTCTTCTCAGAGCATACAAAGTCAATTGGCTGTTGAGTTACAGAGTGTGTGTTTGAAATAGGCGATTTGAGTAGATGGTTGCATCACTACATACAGTAGCTACCTACATCTGCCTGATAAGGAAGGTGTTTCTGGGTCATCATGGGGCATGACCTTGTAACGTTAAGGCTTTGGTTTGTACGTTATGCCTATGACATGTAGAGAATATCCATGCATTACTGTTCAGCAGTGGCCCATGGATGCCTCCCAGATGCCATGGATAATACTGTTGCACCACCACCCCCTACCCTCCCAGTGTGGTCACATTGAGAATGACAGGAATTCTATGGTTAATTAATTAGCTGAGCAGAGGTCAGCAGGACCCCATGTCACCCCCTACATTTCCTCATGTCCTTATATGTTACTCACCCAAGGGGATAGATTCCAGTCTGAACACTCTCTCCTATACCTCTCTCTGTCAATGGAAAATGGAGAATATTCTCATGTGGAATCATGGACTGAAACCTCTAAACCTATGGCTGTTAGTCAGACATGTATTTCAAAGAATAATGCAGAATTATTCATAATAACAGTCCCTGTAAGTTTAGAGACAGTAAACCATGAGCCAAGTCCTGTCAGTCAGGTCAGTCCTCCCACTAGTGGTTTAGAATAACAAACTCCAGCCTCAAGAGTTTTTACTGGAAAACCTCACAGCCTTCCCTCCACGCTGTTGGTAAGAGCATTGTTCCGTAAAGTCTTGAAGTAAATTGAGGAGATTGGACCTGCCCCTAAAGTGTTGGCATTGTGTTCTGAAGAGGTTCAGCTGAACATGAAATTAGGTATGGTCAGTGAGGCGAGCAAGAACAGTCTTATATCTCTCTCTCCCTCTCTCTCTCTCTCTCTCTCTCTCTCTCTCTCTCTCTCTCTCTCTCTCTCTCTCTCTCTCCTCTCTCTCTCTCTCTCTCTCTCTCTCTCTCCTCTCTCTCTCTCTCTCTCTCTCTCTCTCTCTCTCTCTCTCTCTCTCTCTCTCTCTCTCTCTCTCTCTCTCTCTCTCTCTCTCTCTCTCTCTCTGTCTCTCTCTCTCTCCTCTTCTCGCTCCTCTTCTCTTCTCTCTACTCTTCTCTCTTTCCTCTCCTCTCTCTTACACCTTGGGTGTTGTCTTTAATAGCCTGTTCTGACTGTGAACATGACTATTGAACTTGACTCAAGGCAGGGTGGTGCACTCTTGTATACACAGGGTGGGAGCCAAACAAGGTTTGGTCTATTGCATTATGGGGTTTTTCAACTCCATAAAACCGTTGTTGTTGTTATTCCTTCCATTTTGTTTTAATTCAATACACACACATACATTAACATAATGTTTAGTGATGCACCGATATGACATTTTTGGCCGATACCAATATCCAATATTTTCCTTGACAAAAAAACGATACTGATACTGATAAACAATATTTACAATTTTAGCGGCCTTTTAAGCATTCTAGTACAGTTAAATAGTTAACACACACGCTGACGCAGCAGTCTAAGGCACTGCATCTCAGTGCAAGAGGCATCACTACAGTCCCAGTGTCGTCCGGGCCATCATTGTAAATAAGAATTTGTTCTTAACTGACTTGCCTAGTTAAATAAAGGTTACACACACACCACACTGACCAAAAAGTTATTTTGTTGGCATTTTTATGTCCCCATTACCAGTAAAATATAATCAAAGCCTATTTCTTTCACTTACTTGCTGTGCTGTTTCGTTGTTCATTTGTTCAGTCGTTTCATTCTCAACCAGGATTTCTATGGAACGCTGTTTGGGTCTTTGACGTGTGATGTGTCAAATAAGCTTGTTGACCAATCACATAATAATTTCCGATTTGTTCACCGATATATGCGGCATCCCTAATCATTTTAGGACACTCAGATTTTCAACGGGTGGTTTAGCCTGCTAGCCTAATAGACACAGACCACAGGGTTGTTGTTGGTCAGATAAAGCAAAGAGTAAAGTCTTCTCCTGTGTTAGATAAAGGCTGTCTCCCAAACCTACAGATGTTTTACCCCCTCCAAGCCCCCAGCCTCCCCAGTCAATACCTCCTCACAAATTACCCCTGTCCACTGGCTCCATACCCCCTCAGTACCCCCCTCACACTGCCATATGGACTATTGTTATCACATTCCTTCACTCCCACACACACACAAACCCACACTCACTCTCGCATACACAATCACTTACAATAAACAGATACATAGTCAATCACTTCCATCTTACTTTTTTTTTTTACCTTAACTGACTTGCCTAGTTAAATAAAGAACAATTTCTTTAAAGAACAATTTCTTTATTTAACTAGGCGGCCTAGGAACAGTGGGTTAACTGCCTTGCAGAACGACAGATTTTTACCTTGTTAGCTCAACCTGCAACCTTTCAGTTACTGGTCCAATGCTCTAAACACTAGGCTACTACCTACCATCCCTTGTCATCTTGTCATTGTCTCATGTGCATACAAGCTGTCCGTTATGAAGTGGGCCCCCAGTCCAGCTCCCAGTCATTCTCCCAGTCAGGCTCCAATTCAGGCTCTTAGTCAGGCTCCCAGCTGTGTAGAGGCTGATTGAGGGGCTGCATGAGCTCATGGTAGGAGAGGAATCCCAGGTATGCTACACACACACTGGCCTCCCTGAGAGGAACACTGCAGTAAGGAAAGACCTAACACTGTAACAGCACTGTAACAACACTGCAACAGCACTGCAACAGTACTGAAACAGCACTGCAACAGCACTGCAACATCACTGAAACACTGTAACGGCACTGTAACAACACTGCAACCAGCACTGAAACATCACTGCAACAGCACTGAAACATCACTGCAACAGCACTGCAACAACACTACAACAGCACTGCAACAGCACTACAACAGCACTGAAACAGCACTGCAACAGCACTGCAACAGCACTGCAACAGCACTGCAACAGCACTGCAACAGCACTATAACAGCACTGCAACAGCACTGCAACAGCACTGTAACATCACTACAACAGCACTGCAACATCACTATAACAGCACTGCAACAGCACTATAACAGCACTGCAACAGCACTGCAACAGCACTGTAACATCACTACAACAGCACTGCAACAGCACTGCAACAGCACTGTAACATCACTACAACAGCACTGCAACAGCACTATAACAGCACTGCAACAGCACTGCAACAGCACTATAACAGCACTGCAACAGCACTGCAACAGCACTATAACAGCACTGCAACAGCACTGCAACAGCACTGCAACAGCACTGTAACATCACTACAACAGCACTGCAACAGCACTATAACAGCACTGCAACAGCACTATAACAGCACTGCAACAGCACTGCAACAGCACTGCAACAGCACTATAACAGCACTGCAACAGCACTATAACAGCACTGCAACAGCACTGCAACAGCACTGCAACAGCACTGCAACAGCACTGCAACAGCACTGTAACATCACTACAACAGCACTGCAACAGCACTGAAACAACACTAACAGCAGTATAACAGCACTGTAACACTGTAACAGCACTGTAACAACACTGCAACAGCACTGCAACAGCACTGTAACAGCACTGTAACAACACTGAAACAGCACTGCAACAGCACTGCAACAGCACTGCAACAGCACTGCAACAGCACTGTAACAACACTGAAACAGCACTGTAACACTGTAACAACACTAACAACACTAACAGCCCTATAACAGCACTGTAACAGCACTGTAACACTGTAACAAAACTGTAACACCACTGTAACACCACTGTAACAACACTGTATCAACACTGTAACAACACCACAATAAAGCACATTGTAATGTTAAACTACAGCATAGGACATTGGCTTTACCTATGGGTCTGGAGCTTGGACAGTTGAAGTATTACAGACAAACAGTGCTGACAGATGAGATGGAATCCATGCCTGCCTATACAGTATTCTAGGCATTTAACACAGACAGTCTGCTGAACATCTGTACATTTAATACACAAACTTCTTTACACAAACTGGAGTTGTGACTAAGATGTTTACACAGACATGGACAGCTTGTTTTATAGACCCAGAAAGGTAATGAACTGTCACTAAATATCTGGCTGAGTTGTAATCAGGCATTCTACATGGACAGATACACTGACTCCAACTCTAGTATCTGGGTCTGTCACCCTCTTGGGCATGGTTGTGCCATGTTTCTGGGGATTAGGCAGTACTGTAGCTAGTCTGTAATAAGACTGTGCTTCTCTCTCTGAGGGAGGAATGTGTGGAGACACGTGTCTGCTCTCTGCCCAGAGAGTGAGAGACTGCCTCCATAGGGAATCTCAGCCACCTCTAACCATATGTCACAGTCTGGACATAGCTGGAGTTACTAGGAACTATTCTATGGGAGGAGGAGGAGTGAGTGGAGGAAAATAAAGCTGAACAATCTGGATTTTTGACACGGGGCCTCTGTCTGTCTAGAATGTATTTGAATCTTCTGTTGTTAATGTGTAATGCATTACCGATGGGTGATGGTGGGATTCACTTCAGGTTTGTGTTTTTCCACAGTGTGGACTAGTTTGTTGTTTTCATCCTGACTGTTGTTTTGGAAAGCCCTCTCAGAAGAAGCCCCTCTCTCTGCCTCCCCAGGGTGTGTGTGTGTGCGTCTGCCCGGAGTTTATGTGTGTGTGTGGCACACTGACTCCACAGTGCCCCATTCATCCCATGTTGGCACAGATATACTGGGTCCTGTTTAGAGGACCACAGAGAGAGACAGAGACAGACTAAGACTGAGAGAGACCGTTCACTCCTCGCAGAGTGACTCAATGCATGCTGACCACTCACCAAACCAGGCAATGACTAGATCAACACTAATGAATATTGAACGATTGGCCATCACTGCTATGGTTGTCAACATACACAGCCCGAGTAGTTATGAGTCCGAGCACCATAGAGAGACACTTCTCAAATCTTCTCAGTGAAAGATGTTTCAGTTGTTCTCCAACCCCAATCAGTTAGTAGTACAATTGCCCCTTCGCTAAGCCCCACCACAGAATATTGGGCAACCAATCGCAGCGCTCCAATGGATAGCAACTGTCATCGAGTCTGACACCTTAGACAAGCTCACATTTCAAACGCATGAAAGTCAATGAGCGCTATGACAAAACTGTGAGTTTTCATCAAAAAGTAGCTAAATTGTTTAAATGGCTAAATTACAGTGCACCAGGTTTACTTGCTACTGTGATTCCTGAAATGCAGAACCTGCATTTTGTTAATAAAAAAGTATACTTTTGTTTTATTTGCAAGCTCAGCTGGTTAGCTAGCTCTCAGTCTTACTGACCACAAAACGTTGCTAACGCTAGCTAGCCACTTAATATAACAGATTTTCTCGAAATGTATGTTAGCTAGCTAAGTATTATGAATACACCTATAATCTGCTGTCGACATCAGGATACGACTTGAGAGAAGTAGTTAACTCCCAAAATGGTAAGTAGTAGCTTTAACTGCATGACAGTCCATTCAGAGCCATCTAGTGCATAGCTACACCAATGACAGTCCACCACAACATACCCGATAGTCTCCTGATTGATAAGGGGTAGTCTGTGTTTCATTTGATTGTGTATTAAAAACACAGTTTGAGATCGTTGCGAGAGGTTTTCTCCAGTAGTTTGAATGGGGAATGGAGCTTCTTGGGAAAATGTTGTCCGAGGTTGCAACATTAACCTAGTGGGTGGGTCTTAGTGAAGGGTCGAGTGCTATGACTCTCACTCATAACTTTGGAGTGGAAACACAACCCATACATGAATGTAATTCTCCTCTGCTTTCAATGTATAGTAATGCAGTAGCAAGTTCTGCTTCTTTAGTATTGATTCTACTGTTCCTCTTTGAATCTCCAACAATGTGTTTTGGGGCTAGTGTATTCTGTTGAGTAAGGTCTTTGTTATTTAGAGTGTATGAGTGACTGGAACATACTTCCTCCTTCTACCCAAACACCGTCTTCCACACAAAGACAGGAACCCAGCAGAGAGGTGACCCCCCCCAGCAGGAAGAGGGTGTTTGGGGTTGGGGTTGGGGTTAGGGTTGGGAGAATGTCATAGCCAGGGTTTAAAGGGCATCTCTGATCTGTGATTGTGTATGTTAACTGAGCAAACCCAGGAAACACTCCTGGTTGGCCGCACACCTCCCCTCTAGCAGAGACACAAACCCACTGTCCCAGACAATCTTCATATCAACAGGAGCTTGTTTATAGGTCTTCGTCTTCCACAAATCACACTGATTTCCTTTCCTTCTCCTTTCTCCTACCCGTTGTCCTTTCACAACAGGCCATAGCTAGTATAGGCCACAGAGCTAAAGGGTAAAGGTGCTGTAACCTCTAACCCCTCCCTCAGTAGCACCACTGTGTTAGCCAGTTAGCAAATAACTATAGTCCAGATTGGCAACCAGAGGAAGAAGTGGTGTGCGAGTGATTAGATTTGTGTGCCCCTGCCCACCGCCCTCCACACTGCACCACCTGCCTGCTAGTTGATGCCTCTCACGCGCTCCTGATTACAAGCGTATGTGTAGGGGTTTTATTAGGCTGTGCTTCACCCAGAGTGAGAGACAGATGAGGAGCTGAGGTTGTTAGTAGGTATGTTTATCTCACCTGGGGTACTGTACTGTGGAGGTGAAAGCGGTCAGAGGAGTGTGGAGCTTACTGAAAGGATTGACTCAGCCAATGTTATTCCTCCAGACGAAGGCTTTGGTGTCATATTGGGTGCTCAGATTGAGTAATGAGTGTACCATAAAATGTCTCGAGGACCTACATCTTTCCTCCATTCTACCATGTTCGAACATATGAGCTGCTTCTATTTTCTCCCTCGGAATCTCTCTGTCATTCTCAATGTCTCTCTCTCTCTCTCTCTCTCTCTCTCTCTCTCTCTCTCTGTTGTGTAGGATGGTTCTCTGGGGAACATTGATGACCTGGCCCAGGAGTATTCTGAGTACTACAACACCTGCTTCAGTGACGTCAGCGACCGCATGGAGGAGCTACGCAAGAGACGTGTGTCCCACGACCTCGACATGGTACGTCCCCACAAACACACTCATCACATACCGAGTACCTACAAACACCAATCATACTGTTGCATGTCTCCACAAACTCAAGGCCATCAATCCTGCTGCAATACAGTGGAACTGAGTCCCCACAAACCATCACCTACTACTGCAGCAGAGTTTAACCAAGTCCTATCAAAACAGGCCCACCAGCTTACATCAATACAATATCAGCTAAAGAGCTGTGGTAACCCGCTTCTTCATGGCTCTACAATTTGTTGTTGAACTTATATAGAATACAACTATGCTGATTTTACTATTGTGAAGTGAGAGCCAAAATGCTTGAGGAAAATGTTCATTTTGTCAGATCTCCTTTTTATAATTCATAGTATCCTCAAACACGTCGTTCTTCGATCAGTTTGATATCTTTACAGAGTGTGATTTCCCAATGTGCTGCCAACAGCCTGGGAGCCAGACCTGGAGTTGGGGGAGGGACGTTTGGAGAGCAATCCAGTGAGTGTTTGTGTTTGTGACTGTGTTCTAAAACACTTAGTTGCCCTCCTGCCTCCTGGTGCCTGAAAGTGCTTGGTTGTGTTTTGGGGCTTCTAGGGGTTCTCATTCACATGGATGTAGGGTAGTGGGGCATGGCACCTCTGTGTTGCCAAGTTACTGGCTGAGGTATTGAAGAATGCAGCTGCTCCTGGCAGAGAGTGCTGCTCTGAGTACCCCTGGGGTCTATGCTCCATACACACACAACACAGAGAGAGATAGGGGGGTTAGTGCTCATATGCTAGCTTTATTAACAGGCTATGATAACACTATTCAAAGGATTGGTATCTACTTAGAATCCTTGAAAACAGACAGCATCAGTTCTGAATTCGCATTTCCAGAACTCCAAGTAGTAAACTGGACTGACATCAGTTTATTCTACTCATCCTGAACATAAAAAGAAGTGAGCCGAATTTAATATAGTAACTGATATTTATTTTGTTTTATTCTGTAACAGAAGTCACAGGGACACATTTTGTGTTGAGCACAAAAACAGATAATTCAATTAAGTGGGAAGAGAGTGACCATACCTATGCTAGAGACATATTTGTAGGACTCCTATTTCATTGACAAATGTTCACCGTTAATCTCCTCAGCTCTATCATAAAGTACTATCCAGTTATAGGCATAATAGAGGTTGATTAGAAAACGAGAGACACATAGAAACTCCCCCAGGCTTTCAGCAGCCATGTGGTTTTGGTTGATTTGAGAGGTGGGTCTCAATGAAAGATGGTATGGGTGAGTTATGGAGGGCTCAGCTGTCCTGATTGATGTTGGCCAAAGATTATGTCTGCTCTGCTCTCAGCTTTCCAGTGAAGCAATCTCACATCCATCATTGAAGAGTCAGTGTCTGTCGTTTGAGAGAATCTCTCCACAGTTTTATGTGTGTGTGTGTGTGTGTGTGTGTGTGTGTGTGCGTGTGCGTGTGCGTGTGCGTGTGCGTGTGCGTGTGCGTGTGTGTGTGTGTGTGTTCATGCGTGTGTCTGTATGTGTGTGTGTGTGCACACTGTATACACTGAGTATACCAAACTTTAAGGACACCTACTCTTTCCATGACATAGATTGACCAGGTGAATTCAGGTGAAAGTTATGATGCCTTATTGATGTCACTTATTAAATCCACTTCAATCAGTGTAGATGAAGGGGAGGAGACGGGTTAAAGAAGGATTTTTAAGCCTTGAGACATTTGAGAAATGGATTGTTTATGTGTGCCATTCAGAGGGTGAATGGGCAAGACAAAATATTGAAGTGCCTTTAAACAGGTTATGGTAGTAGGTGCCAGGCGCACCGTTTTGTGACAAGAACTGCAACGCTGCTGTGTTTTTCACGCTCAAAAGTTTTCCTTGTGTATCAAGAATGGTCCACCACCCAAAGGACATCCAGCCAACTTGACACAACGGTGGGAAACATTGGAGTCAACATGGGCCAGCATCCCTGTGGAGCGCTTTTGACACCTTGTAGCGTCCATGACCCAACGAATTGAGGCTGTTCTGAGAGCAAAAGAGGGGGGTGCAACTCAATATTAGGAAGGTGTTCCTAATGTTTTGTACACTCAGTGTATATGTGTTTGTGCATGTGTGTGTGTGCCCCTGTTTATGTGTGTGTCTGCATGTGTGTGTGTTTACGAGTGTGTGAGAGGATGAGTGAAGTGGGCCACCTCTCTGTACGTATTGGGAAGGTTGGGAATGTTCCATCCTGGAGAGATAAAACAGGGGAAGAGGAAGCCTGGATTTACTGCCTGTCTGTCCTGCCTGGAGGAGAGGCGGAGGAGGAGGAGGAGCACCTAAAAGCCTGCAGCTGTCTGTCCCTCCTGCACAACTTGGCAAGAGAGAGGAAAGAGAGAGGAAAGGAAAGAGGAGGAACAGAGAGAATGGAGGGAGGAGATATCAAATCAAATCCAATTTTATTTGTCACATACACATGGTTAGCAGATGTTAATGCGAGTGTAGCGAAATGCTTGTGCTTCTAGTTCCGACAATGCAGTAATAACCAACGAGTAATCTAACCTAACAATTTCACAACAGCTACCTTATACACACAAGTGTAAAGGGATGGAAAATATGTACATAAAGATATATGAAGGAGTGATGGTACAGAACGGCATAGGTAAGATGCAGTAGATGATATTGAGTACAGTATATACATATGAGATGTGTAATGTAGGGTATGTAAATATTATATTAAGTGGCATTGTTTAAAGTGGCTAGTGCTACATGTATTACAGAAAGATGGCAAGATGCAGTAGGTGGTATAGAGTACAGTATATACACATGAGATGCGTAATGTAGTGTATGTAAACATTATATTAAGTGGCATTGTTTAAAGTGGCTAGTGATACATGTATTACATAAAGATGGCAAGATGCAGTAGGTGGTATAGAGTACAGTATATACACATGAGATGCGTAATGTAGGGTATGTAAACATTATATTAAGTGGCATTGTTTAAAGTGGCTAGTGATGCATGTATTACATGTATGGCAGCATCCACTCAATGTTAGTGGTGGCTGTTTAACAGTCTGATGGCCTTGAGATAGAAGCTGTTTTTCAGTCTCTCGGTCCCTGTTTGATGCACCTGTACTGAACTCGCCTTCTGGATGATAGCGGGGTGAACAGGCAGTGACTCGGGTGGTTGTTGTCCTTGATGATCTTTATGGTCTTCCTGTGACATCGGGTGGTGTAGGTGTCCTGGAGAGCAGGTAGTTTGCCCCCGGTGATGCATTGTGCAGACCTCACTACCCTCTGGAGAGCCTTACGGTTGTGGGCGGAGCAGTTGCCATACCAGGTGGTGATACAGCCCGATAGGATGCTCTCGATTGTGCATCTGTAAAAGTTTGTGAGTGCTTTTGGTGACAAGCCGAATTTCTTCAGTCTCCTGAGGTTGAAGAGGCACTGCTGCGCCTTCTTCACCACGCTGTCTGTGTGGGTGGACCAATTCAGTTTGTCCGTGATGTGTACACCGAGGAACTTAAAACTTTCTACCCTCTCCACTACTGTCCCGTCGATGTGGATAGGGGGGTGCTCCCTCTGCTGTTTCCTGAAGTCCACGATCATCTCCTTTGTTTTGTTGACGTTGAGTGTGAGGTTATTTTCCTGACACCACACTCCGAGGACCCTCACCTCCTCCCTGTAGCCCGTCTCGTCGTTGTTGGTAATCAAGCCTACCGCTGTAGTGTCGTCTGCAAACTTGGTGATTGAGTTGGAGGCGTGCATGGCCACGCAGTCGTGGGTGAACAGGGAGTACAGGAGAGGGCTCAGAACGCACCCTTGTGGGGCCCCAGTGTTGAGGATCAGCGGGGTGGAGATGTTGTTACCTACCCTCACCACCTGGGGGTGGCCCGTCAGGAAGTCCAGTACCCAGTTGCACAGGGCGGGGTCGAGACCCAGGGTCTCGAGCTTGATGACAAGTTTGGAGGGTACTATGGTGTTAAATGCTGAGCTGTAGTCGATGAACAGCATTCTCACATAGGTATTCCTCTTGTCCAGAGGCGTTAGGGCAGTGTGCAGTGTGGTTGCGGTTGCGTCGTCTGTGGACCTATTGGGGCGGTAAGCAAATCGGAGTGGGTCTATGGTGTCAGGTAGGGTGGAGGTGATATGATCCTTGACTAGTCTCTCAAAGCACTTCATGATGACGGAAGTGAGTGCTACGGGGCGGTAGTCGTTTACCTCAGTTACCTTAGCTTTCTTGGGAACAGGAACAATGGTGGCCCTCTTGAAGCATGTGGGAACAGCAGACTGGGATAAGGATTGATTGAATATGTCCGTAAACACATCAGCCAGCTGGTCTGAGCATGCTCTGAGGACGCGGGTGGGAAGGCTGTTTATTCACACACTCAGCAGAAGGCAGCTGTAGAAGGAACTATATATCATTATAACTACACTGAGCTTCAAAGTATTGGCACAGTGACACATTTTTTGTTATTTTGGCTCTGTACTCCAGTACTTTGGATTTGAAATGATACAATGACTATAAAGGTTAAAGTGCAGACTGTCAGCTTTAATTTGGTGGTATTAATCTAATTTACATTTAACATTTAGCAGACGCTCTTATCCAGAGCGACTTACAAATTGGAAAGTTCATACATATTCATCCTGGTCCCCCCATGGGAATTGAACCCTGGTCCCCCCGTGGGAATTGAACCCACAACCCTGGCGTTGCAAGCGCCATGCTCTACCAACTGAGCCACACGGGACCTAATAATCATTGTATCATTTCAAATCCAAAGTGCTGGAGTACAGATCCAAAACAACAACAAACGTGTCACTGTCCCAATACTTTAGAACTCACTGTATATTTAATAACACCATATTCCATTTTATATGACACTAGACTGACATGATGCATCATATACATTCCACTGCCATTTCATAGTTTTACCTGTGGCACAACTAACTGTTGAAGACAATATTACATCTTTCCCAGTACTGAAACAGAAGCACATAGCAGACATTGTCCAGTCAGTATTTAGTGTTTTTAGGAGAGTGTTCTTGCCAACTGCCGTTACTCCACTCTCCCTTTGGCTGGTGTTATGCGTCTAGACTGGACACCTTCTCAGACAGTCTCAAAACTGGAACAAGGGAGGGAGAAGGCGCAGAGAGAGAGAGAGCAGGTATATCTCACTGGTCATCCCCAAAGCCAACACCTTCTTTGGCCGCCTTTCCTTCCAGTTCTCTGCTGCCAATGACTGGAACGAATAGCAAAAATTGCTAAAGTTGGAGACTTATATCTCCCTCACTAACTTTAAACATCAGGTATCTGAGCAGCTAACCGATCGCTGCAGCTGTACATAGCCCATCTGTAAATAGCCCATCCAATCTACCTACCTTATCCCCATATTGTTTTATTTACTTTTTTGCTCTTTTGCACACCAGTGTCTCTACTTGCACATCTATCACTCCAGTGTTAATTTGCTAAATTGTAATTACTTCGCTACTGTGGCCTATTTATTGCCATTTTCCATTTGCACACACTGTATATAGACTTTTTTCTATTGTGTTATTGACTGTACATTTGTTTATTCCATGTGTAACTCTGTGTTGTTGTTTGTGTTGCACTGCTTTGCTTTATCTTGGCCAGGTCGCAGTTGTAAATGAGAACTTGTTCTCAACTAGCTTACCTGGTTAAATAAAGGTGAAATAAAAATGAGAGAGAGAGGGAGACTGGCAAATAAAGAGAGAGAAAGAAAGAGAGAGGGAGATAAGGTAAAGAAAGAGAGCAAGAGAGAGAGGGTGGGGGATTACTCTTGTGCCATATGAAGTGTGTCCAGACAGTGGCTGCCAGCCAGTCCCATCTAGGATCTCTCTGAAGAGCAATAGGAATGAGTTATATAAAGTCGTTATGATAAAATGTAGAGACGGACAGTACAACAGTACAATGGGCTGGCATTTAGACGTCCCCGCTGGGACATGCCCTTTCAGGGAGGGGTTGTCTATCCCAGGGGACGAGGGTGGTGGCTCTCAGTGGACTTGTCCACCCCGCTCCTTCAAAACCTTCTCCTCTTCTCCATTCTCTCATCACCAGGCCTCTCCTCTGTACAGGCCCCATTGTAATCTGTCCTCTTTCCCTTTTGCTGTTCTGATGTGGCTTCCCCTCCCTTCTTCACACTCCTGCTGCAACACACAACGAGCCCTCCCTGTCTGGTCTGGACCAGCCTTTAGTCACTCCCCAGTCACCTCAGGCCAACTCTGACCCTGAAGCATGTGACCCTGTGTCAAAGGTCACTGCAGCTGTTAACTTACCTGAACCTTACACTTTGGCTATAAGAAGCAAACTTGACAGTGGACATTGGAAGACTGTTCCTCTGTAGTGAGAAAGGCCGTAGGGGAATGTTCTTCAATTCTGGTCCCGGAGACCCACAAGGTCTGCATGCTTTTGTTCCAGTCCAGTACCAGCACACCTGACCAGATTCAACTAATTAAGGTCCTTCATTTACTGTGGGTCTTCAGGACCACGGTTGAGTACCACTTCCCACGGGTCGTCTGGGAGGTTTGTCTCTTTGTCTTTGTACCATGGCAGGCTGTAGTGTTCTACATACGACTGACTGATACCACAGAGCTGAAGTTGCCCCTTGAAAAACACTTTGGAATCCCTTTACAGCTATGGTCAAGTATTTGTCGACAATGCAAAATCATAGCAGCTTCATATTAGCCTCATAACGAGGTCACAAATCCAAGTATCACATACTTGATAAAGATCCAATTTGCTTTCTTGTTTTCTCTCTCACTTCTCCTCCAGACATCTTGCAACACATCAAACTTTTTGGGGAAAAATGTGTTGCACAAACCAAACAAAACCCCTGGTTAATTTGATTTGTGAAACGCTTCCCCCAACCTCAGAGGCCTGTCCCGACTGTTGTTTTGGTTGTGTTTTAGAAGTGGGGTTCTTGGGCTTCCGAGTGTCGCAGTGGTCTAAGGCACTGCATCTCAGTACAAGAGGTGCCACTACAGCACCACTACAGTCCCTGGTTTGAACCCAGGCTGTATCACATCCGGCCGTGATTGGGAGTCCCATAGGGCGGCGTACAATTGGCCCGGCGTTGTCCGCGTTTGGCCGGGGTAGGCCGTCATTGTAAATAAGAATCTGTTCTTAACTGACTTGCCTAGTTAAATAAAGGTTACTTTTTTTTTTTTAAACAGCCCCATAGCTGTTGATGGAGGCTCTCTGTGTCTGTAATGACTATCAGCGTACCCTCTTCCTGTCTGACCTGTTAGTTTTATGAGCAGCCAGAACACAAAGTGTTAGGCAAACATCCCTCTAGGAGAATGAAGGCTATGGATTAACTCCATCACGCACTGTCGCCAAGCTGCCTTATAGTCCCACTGACTGTGCTACTTTCTCTTCAGGCTTGATTAAGCTTGATTGGTTTGGTCGAGAACAGTTAAACCCCACTGGTGATTCTAACAGGTACCATTCTAACAAGAGTGAGCATTAAACAGATTATAAGCAAACCATTATATAGAATGAAGACTTTGGAACCTATTTGTGTCCCAGTCTCACTCGTCTCTCTACAGCCCAGTCTAAGTAAATCAACCCTAGCCATGTAATCGGTGCTGGATGGCTACAGCAGTACGTTGGTCTGTCTTTCTGTCTGTCTGTGATCAGAGAGACACTGAGGGCAGGGCAAGACTGGGCAGGTAGATACTGGAGATACAGAAACCCTGTAGGGACAGACTGGACTGGCACCTCACTGGAGACAGTTGTATCTCTCTGATTGAATCAGATATGGAAGACAATAATAAGCACAAAAAGCATGTGGTATTTCATCATAACAAACTCTCTAACCCTAACCATTTGTCAAGGTTGACTAAATGTCCCTAGGTTAGTGGCCTCCCGGGTGGCGCAGTGGTCTAGGGCACTGCATCGCAGTGCTAGCTGCGCTACCAGAGTCTCTGGGTTCGCAACCGGGAGGTCCGTGGGGCGACGCACAATTGGCATAGCGTCGTCCGGGTTAGGGAGGGTTTGGCCGGTAGGGATATCCTTGTCTCAGTATGTAAAATGTAATAAAATGTATGCACTCTACTGTAAGTCGCTCTGGATAAGAGCGTCTGCTAAATGACCAAAAATTAAATGTAAAATGTTAGTGGTTAGTGAAATGCAAAGCCTTCTCTCCTGCACCAACATCCAGGATCCCAGGTAAGACATTCAGTAAACACTGAAACACCGGAGAACCCCAGTCAGTGACATGTCAGGTGTTGTTGTGAGAGAATCTTTACAGGTGTATGATCTTAATTTGAGCCAGTTTGCTACAGCAGTCTGCTCATGTTCTCTATAATGGTTTCTAATGTAGAGATGCATGTGAGCCTCAGTTGGTTCAGGACTCAAGCTCAGGCATGTCTGTTGTGCTGCTCTGTGAGGTAAGCTGATGCCTGTAATTATGGGCTAATACCTAGTTGAAGAGAATTCACCTCATTACTTTGATATGGGGTCAGTTCAACAAAGTTAGACATGCTACAGTAGGAGACAAGCTGACTCTGGGTTTGCTCCAACTATTCCACTTCCTAAACGTTATTTATTACTTAGCCTATTATCTTTCAGGCACAATAAGCTCCCAACAGGAAAGTAAACACGTTGATGTTTTGTACGTGTGTTAAAGGCCAGAATGCCCAGGTAGTGTTACTGCCAACGAAAGTGGTTTGCACTTGGCAGTGTAGCTATCAGCAGAGGTTTGTCTGTAGATGTTTCGTGTTGCTGTGTTTTTAGACCCTTAGCTGCTCTGCTAGTGAACTATTTATAGATTGATGAAGTGTGTATTTAACTGTATTAGTCCGTTTTGGATCATAACCATAACCATGGCTACATGGTGTTTAACATGATTTTTGAATGATTCATCATAAAAATCATAACCATGGCTACACACACACACACACACACACACACACACACACACACACACACACACACACACACACACACACACACACACACACACACACTTGAGCCCTCCCTGAAGGAAAGTAAATAGAGGCGTTAGTCATGATCCAGTCTGTATGTTTGAGGTTGTGGAGTATTTTCCTGTAAATGAACGGTGACACGCTGCAGCTCAGGGGTGATGCAGCAGGCTGCGGTTCAACATGCCCGCCATGGACCTGGATTTCCGGTTTCTTTGTGTGTTTTTGCAATGTCTGCGATTAAGTGTGTGTGTGTGTCCGTAACCACACATGCATGTGCTTGTCAGTGATGTCTTCAGGATCAGCTGGTTCAGCAGGCTTGTCTCTCCACAGTCTTGTTTATCCACTAACTGTCTCTCTTGGCTGGGACTGGGCTGGTGCCAGGCTCCGCAGCTGGCCCCGGTGCTCCCACGTCTTCCTCCAGGTGTGGACATACAGCCACCTCTCTCACCCTCAGGCCTGCCCCGGGCCACCTGGTCTGGTTTGGGCCACCTGGTCTGACCTGGTTTTGGCCACCTGGTCTGACCTGGTTTGGGCCACCTGGTCTGACCTGGTCTGGGCCACCTGGTCTGACCTGGTCTGACTTGGTTTGGGCCACCTGGTCTGACCTGGTTTGGGCCACCTGGTCTGACAACCAACATAGTACGCCTCAGTGTGTTTCCAAAGCAGGCTTACATATGGTCTGCCATGTGCTGGGCTTTTCTTAGTTGGTTTGCATGCTCTGGAGCGTGGGAATATTGTGGATGGAACATAGCTCTTGTGTCTCATTCTCACCACTCCCCACTCCCTCTCCCCTTGTTCTGACTTATTTGGGTCTAAGGTAGCACTGCAGATTTAGTTTTAGTTTCTGTGCCCTTTGAAAAGTTGTATTTGTTTTGCGCTGTCTTTGAAGGCTGCTGGCCCTCGGTGAGAAGTGTGGGCCTGCACTTGTGTTGGTTCCAGGTTTAGTCTGGTCATCTATTCAGGCTCCTGTCTGCAGGGTAGACATTGTGATCCTCATTAGCTACTGTCTCCTCTCATCCTCACTCCAGTAACTTTCCACGCTCTCTTAACTCTCTTCCCCATCTCTCTCTCTCTAGCTCTCTCTCTCTCTCGCTTTCTCTCTTTATTTGTCTCTCTCTCTCTCCCTCCCTCTCTCTCTTTCATTCAATACAGTCACACATAAGAAATCAGGTAAACACCCAGACACATCCATTAATCTGGCATTTCTGTATACACACAAGCAATCATGCGGTTACACAATCAGATACACACAGTCTCACACACATCTTGAGAGACACACACGCTAGTGTTGTGTGGGTCAGCTGTTTTTTTTCTCTTGAACATTTATTGAACAATTATATTTTTCTTCAACATTCATTTATTTATTGGATATTGATGCCTGTTGAACAGTATGTGACGATGCGAGCTCTCTACTGCTCTCTCATCACGTCGAACCACCGTTCACCATTCACCATGCACGACAAGTAGCCTACAAACATTTCAGTTTTTATAAACTGCATTACTGCCGTTGCATTAAACTTATGAGTGCACCATTTGTTTGTGCTATTAGAGGTAACACAAACTCAAGGACTATTTAATTTGTCGCACACGCCACATCCTTTCTCTGAAACATATCGTGTCAGCAGCACTGGCTCTCAATCCCTGCTGAACTCTCAAACAGTTCTTGTTCACGCAAATCTGCAGTGCCTTCAGAAAGTATTCATACCCCTTGACTTATTAAAACGGTTGTGTTACAGCCTGAATTCAAAGGGGATGAAATAGATGTTTTTCTTCCACCCATCTATACACAATACCCCTTAGTGACAAAGTGAAAACACATTTTTAGAAATGTTTGCACATTTATTGAAAATGAAGTACAGAAATACCTAATTGCATAAGTATTCACAGCCCTGAGTCAATACATATTAGAATCACCTTTGGTAGTGATTACAGCTGTGAGTCATTCTGGGTAAGTCTCTAAGAGCTTTGCACACCTTAAATTGTACAACATTTGCACATTATTCTTTTAAAAATTCTTCAAGCTCAGTCAAGTTTGTTGTTGATCAATCCTAGACAGACATTTTCAAGTATTGCCATATATTTTCAAGACAATTTAAGTCAGAACTGTAACTTGGCCACTCAGGAACATACAATGACATCTTGCTAAGCAACTCCAGGGTATATCTGGCCATGTGTTTTAGGTTATTGTTCTGTTGAAAGGTGAATTTGTCTCCCAGTGTCCTTTGGAAGGCAGACTCAACCAGTTTTTCCTTGAGGATTAAGCCTATGCTTAGCTCTATTACTTTTATTTTTATCATAAACTCACTAGTCCTTGCAGATGACAAGCATACCCACAACATGATGCAGACACCACCATGCTTGAAAATAGTGGTACTGAGTGGTACTCAGTGATGTATTGTATTTGCCCAAAACATAACGCTTTGTATTCAGGACAAAAAGTAAATTTCTTGGCCACATTTTTTGCAGTTGAACTTTTTTGCCTTATTGCAAACAGGACACATGTCTTGTAATATTTTTATTCTGTACAGGCTTCCTTATTTTCACTCTGTCTATTAGGTTAGTATTGTGGAGTAACTACAATGTTGTTGATCCATCCTCAGTTTTCTTTCATTTTACCCATCTACCAATAAGTGCCTTTCTTTGTGAGGCATTGGAAAATTCTCCCTGGTCTTTGTTTTTGAATCTGTGTTTGAAATTCACTGCTCAACTGTGGGACCTTACAGATAATTGTGTGTGGGGTACAGAGATGTGGCATACTTTTTTTTTTAAATGATGAATCATTCAAAAATCATGTTAAACACTATTTTTGAGTCCATGTAACTTATTACAGCGCCGTGCAAAAGTATTCACTCCCTTGGCATTTTCCCTATTTTCTTGCATTACAACCTGTAATTTAAATTGATTTTATTTGGATCAAATCGGAGAGGGCATATTGTCCGGTCCTCTGGCAGTCTCTATGGGGGTACCACAGGGTTCAATTCTCGGGCCGACTCTTTTCTCTGTATACATCAATGATGTTGCTCTTGCTGCGAGCGATTCCCTGATCCACCTCTACGCAGACGACACCATTCTGTATACTTCCGGCCCTTCCCTGGACACTGTGCTATCTAACCTCCAAACGAGCTTCAATGCCATACAACACTCCTTCCGTGGCCTCCAACTGCTCTTAAACGCTAGTAAAACCAAATGCATGCTTTTCAACCGTTCGCTGCCTGCACTCGCACGCCCGACTAGCATCACCACCCTGTACGGTTCCGACCTAGAATATGTGGACATCTATAAGTACCTAGGTGTCTGGCTAGACTGCAAACTCTCCTTCCAGACTCATATCAAACATCTCCAATCCAAAATCAAATCTATAGTCGGCTTTCTATTCCGCAACAAAGCCTCCTTCACTCACGCCGCCAAACTTACCCTTACCCTATCCTACCGATCCTCGACTTCGGCGATGTCATCTACAAAATAGCTTCCAATACTCTACTCAGCAAACTGGATGCAGTTTATCACAGTGCCATCCGTTTTGTTACTAAAGCACCTTATACGACCCACCACTGCGACCTGTATGCCCTAGTCGGCTGGCCCTCGCTACATGTTCGTCGTCAGACCCACTGGCTCCAGGTCATCTACAAGGCTATGCTAGGTAAAGTGCTGCCTTATCTCAGTTCACTGGTCATGATGGCTACACCCACCCGTAGCACGCGCTCCAGCAGGTGTATCTCACTGATCATCCCTAAAGCCAAAACCTCATTTGGACGCCTTTCCTTCCAGTTCTCTGCTGCCTGCGACTGTAACGAATTGCAAAAATCTCTGAAGTTGGAGACTTTTATCTCCCTCAACAACTTTAAAAATCTGCTATCCGAGCGGCTAACCGATCGCTGCAGCTGTACATAGTGCATCTGTAAACTACCCACCCAATTTACCTACCTCACCCCCATACTGCTTTTATTTATTTACTTTTCTGCTCTTTTGCACACCAGTATCTCTTCTTGCACATGATCATCTGATGATTTATCACTCCAGTGTTAATCTGCTAAATTGTAATTATTCAATTTATTGTCTACCTCATGCCTTTTGCACACATTGTATATAGATTCTCTTTTTTTCTACCATGTTATTGACTTGTTTATTGTTTACTCCATGTGTAACTCTGTGTTGTTGTCTGTTCACACTGCTATGCTTTATCTTGGCCAGGTCGCAGTTGCAAATGAGAACTTGTTCTCAACTAGCCTGCCTGGTTAAATAAAGGTGAAATAAAAAAAAATAAAAAAAAATACACAAAATAGTCCAAATTGGTGAAGTGAAATTTAAAAAAAAAAAACTCAAAAAAATTCAAACTGAAAAGGGGTGGGTGCATATGTATTTACCCCCTTTGCTATGAAGCCCCTAAATAAGATCTGGTGCAACCAATTACCTTCAGAAGTCACATAATTAGTTAAATAAAGTCCACCTGTGTGCAATCTAAGTGTCACATGATCTCAGTTTATATACACCTGTTCTGAAAGGCCCCAGAGTCTGCAACACCACTAAGCAAGGCGCACCAAAAAGCAAGCGGCACCATGAAGACCAAGGCGCTCTCCATACAGGTCAGGGACAACGTTGTGGAGAAGTACAGATCAGGGTTGGGTTATAAAAAAAGATCAGAAACTTTGAACATCCCACGGAGCACCATTAAATCCATTGTAAAAAAAATTGAAAGAATATGGCACCACAACAAACCTGCCAAGAGAGGACCACCCACCAAACTCACGGACCAGGCAAGGAGGGCATTAATCAGAGAGGCAACAAAGAGACCAAAGATAACCCTGAAGGAGCTGCAAAACCCCACAGCGGAGATTGGAGTATCTGTCCATAGGACCACTAAGCCATTGCTTAAAGTAAAAAATAAGAAAACACGTTTGGTGTTTACCAAAAGGCATATGGGAGACTCCCCAAACATATGGAAGAATGTACTCTGGTTAGATGAGACTAAAATTGAGCTTTTTGGCCATCAAGGAAAACGCTATGTCTAGCGTAAACCCAACAGCCCGAGAACACCATCCCCACAGTGAAGCATGATGGTGGCAGCATCATGCTGTGGGGATGTTTTTCATCGGCAGGTACTGGGAAACTGGTCAGAATTGAAGGAATGATGGATTGCGCTAAATACAGGGAAATTCTTGAGGGAAACCTGTTTCAGTCTTCCAGAGATTTGAGACTGGGATGGAGATTCACCTTCCAGCAAGACAATGACCCTAAGCATACTGCTAAAGCAACACTCGAGTGGTTTAAGGGGAAACATTTAAATGTCTTGGAATGGCCTAGTCAAATCCCAGACCTCAATCCAATTGAGAATCTGTAGTATGACTTAACGATTGCAGTTTTGCCCTGAAGAAGCTTATAGAGACATACCCCAAGAGAGTATGTTTCCCTTCGAAATTCAACGTATTATGGATGTCTATTTTTGATTCATTAATTCCACGTGGTTAATGTTCGGGCTATGATTTGAAGAAGGCTTAAAACAAAATAATTCAAAATGACACACTATTAGCATCAAGTATCATTAAGTATTCTCACGGCTTGCTAGACTACCGTGAACAGCGGTGGCTCAGTGGTCTAAGCAGCGCACTCTAATTCTGAGCATCATGAGTTTGCGCCCAGTGCTGGGCAGTCTTTTTCTTGTTTTTTTGTGAGCACCGAGGAAGGCATATATCGTCGTTCTCAGGGCCTTTTCAAATGTCTGAAATCTAAGTCTAATTCTAGTGATCAGGCTGCGTATTTGATATGTACAAGGCAAGAGGAACGTTTGTTGACTTGTGTGCCTTTTCCAAGAGTTAGCTTTGCATTTCTGGAGCATCGGGAATTCACATCACGGCTTGGTGATGAAAGTGAGAGGGGATGTGCGTTTGTTTGCTTGTTTTTGATTGAGTCCTCCCCCTCTTTCTCTCCCTTCTTCTCTCCCTCCTTAACTCACTCTCCCTTTCCCTGTATGTGTCTGCATCTTGGAGGAGTAGGAGGGGGAGGAACAGAGGGTTGCTTTGTGCTCCTGTCTCTGTGGGGCTCTATCTGTGTTTTGGAGCAGAGCTAGAAGCGGGGGCTGTGCGTGCGTGCGTGCGTGCGTGCGTGCGTGCCAGGTAAGTGCTGAGATGAAGATAAGCTATACGAATGCTGCCGAAACAGGTATATCACCAGACACCTCTGTCACAGTGGAGTTGGCATCATAGACAACAGGCATATCACCCGACACCTCCGTCACAGTGGAGTGGGCATCATAGACAACAGGCATATCACCAGACACCTTTGTCACAGTGGAGTTGGCATCATAGACAACAGGCATATCACCAGACACCTCCGTCACAGTTGAGTGGGCATCATAGCCAATCAGATTTCAAAAAATCTTCAAATCAAGTATGTCTGTACCTGTGTCTGTAACTACATACTGGGTTTTGCTTGCTAAAGGGATATACGTTGGTCCAGCCTCACAGATATGTTCCTCTCTATTCAAAGCCACTTGTCTCAAACAGCTCAGTCACTGTATGTATAGGACTGTGTAGTGCCACAGGAACAAAAGGCTTACAGGTCCCTCTAACTCAGTGTAAATAGAGTTTTATGTCGTTGGCTTGGCGCTCCCTGACTTATGGGAATCCCTCTGTTCCCTTGGATGGACATTCTGTTAACTCTGTTCAACAGCTCTTCCCAACTTCTTGATTTACAGAGGGAGAAACTTCCGGACCACTACCATAACACGGGTTTCCTGAGCACTCTACCAGACTGAGCGATAGACAGGCTAGGGGGCAGACAGACAGGCTAGGGGACAAACAGACAGACAGGCATACAAGGAGGGAGACAGGCAGCCTAGGGGACAGACAGACAGACAGACAGACAGACAGACAGACAGACAGACAGACAGACAGACAGACGCACGCTATAGAGCTGCAGTAGCAGGAGAGGAGGGATGGACAGCTCTGCAGACAGACAGGGCAGCTCACAGTCATAGAGTATGTTCTGACAGTAATTTTTGTTCTGGTGCTACAAGTAGTGTTGATTATGGCTCAGCCATGTCCAGTTATTATCTGGTCAATGGTGCCATAATCAATCTCAGATGGAAAGACAAGTAAAGGAAGGCATGCTAAGGGTCATGCAGGGAAACTGTGTGCTAGAAGAAAGCCTGGCTGGCCCCTATTGAGATAACCATAGTGATATACACTAAGTGTAGGGTCCACAGGCTAAGCTATTTGCTTTCATAGCACTTCAGCTGTACTTACACTTCCCTCAGGCTAGGAGGGTTTATATCACCTCTGAGTAACTCTCATTAATACACACACACGTTATATGTCTTTGGGAAATTGAAAGGAAAAGGACCCATCATCTCTCCATTCAGTAGAGGAAAAGGAAACAGTCAGTTCTCCTGATGTCATATCCTCTATGAAGACATCTGGGAAATGATCATGTACTGATCTAGGAACAGTTTCCCTCAGCCCCTGTCCTGTTCATCTGGGTGTGTTGTTATGACTGAACAGGAAGAGGTTAAGCTCAGGGCAGAATCCTCCTTTATTTCCTGTATCCTCCTCCCTGGAGGAAGTGTGAGTCTTACTTCCTGTCCTCTCGTTATATAGCTATTTCTCATTGGTGGAAAGGATGAATCCGCCCTGAGCTTAACCTCTGATTGGCTGCCACTGTACATTTCACATTTCACATATTCCACAGCACAGTACTCACTACTCACTGTCGAACGTCTGTCCGTTAGTCATTACATGAAACACTAACCCTTCTGGTATTCACAAAAAACTCAAACAAATATGCATCCAATACGCACCCAGTAAGAGTAATCACGGCTCTGCACGACACTGAAGGCAGAACTCCACAGTGTCAAGCCCTATTAGAGTCATATGGAGAGGAGTGGGATTGAGTCATCAGCTCAATCATTGGGCGCACATTGTCGACTAGCATCCCAGCGCTAACAGCTAATGGTGATGGTTTTACCTTCAGAAAAATCCATTGGGGAATTTGAAAGAAGAGACTAAAAGAAGGAACCGAAATTATCAGACCACCACCAGAAGTTCCATCAAGGAAGTCCTCCTGCCTCCTGAGTGGCACAGCGGCCTAAGGGACTACATCGCAGTGCTTGAGGTGTCACTACAGCCTCGGGTTCGATCCCAGGCTGTGTTGCAGCCAGCTGGGACCGGGAGACCCATGAGACGGTGCACAAGTGGCCCAGTGTTGTCCGGGTCAGGGGAGGATTTGGTTGGTCGGGTTTTCCTTGTCCCATCGTGCTCTAGCAACTCCTTGTGGCGGGTCGGGCGCCTGCAAGCTGACTTTGGTAGCCAGTTGTACGGTGATTCCTCCGACACATTGGTATGGCTGGCTTCTGGGTTAAACGAGCGGTGTGTCAAGAAGTAGTGCGGCTTGGCAGGGTTGTATTTTGAAGGACGCATGGCTCTCGACCTTCGCCTCTCCCAAGTCCGTACGGGACTTGCAGTGATGGGACAAGACTGTAAATACCAATTAGATATTGTCACGCTGGTATAAAGGATTTGGAGACAGGTGCAGGAATAAATAATAGGGTTTTTTAATACGGCCAAAACAAACACGTTGTGGCAGACCAGGGGGTTGGGTCAAAACGTTTACACAGATCAGACATGGACAGAGTAGGATTAGCTCAGTTTCAAAGGTGTTTATTAAAATAATAGTCAAAAGAAAAGAATACGTCTCCCCCAAGAGACACTCTCCGGGATACCGTCTTCTGGGCTCCGGGTCTTGCTGTATCCTGTGGGGATCAAAAACTGAACTCCCTCCTGTTACCTCTGGTACCGTCCCCAACTATACGGGAGTACTTTCCTCCCCCAGTCTTTCTCCTGTGTGCTGCCCTTCTGGCAGCTTTATGGGACTTGTACAGTTGGTGAACAATCAGCCCTTGATTACTCACCAATCCCCAATCAGCTCCAATTAGTCCTGGCCGGAGAGCCTGTCGAGACCTGGCACGTCCAGCAGATGGAGTCATCGCCTCGTGATGTATACTCCGTCTGTCACCAGGCCTCGACTAGTCTCCCCCTGGTGGCTGACCTGCTGTACGCCACAGCGTATACAAAACACTGGGATGTACCCAAACAAAAGAGCGAGGGTAAACTTCGTAGAATGACACGGGACGAGACCCGTAATACCCAATGCACAAAACACGGAGCACAGAAGCTGAAACAACGCATAGGTACTCACACGACCAACGGACATGGGAACAATAACTGACAAGGACAATGGGGAACAGAGGGCACATATATATCATACTAATCAGGGGAAATGGGAACCAGGTGTGCGTAATCAGACAAGACAGTCCGGGGTTGAAGATAATGAATCCAGTTCAGTGAAGCCTAGATGGCCGGTGACGTCGACCTCCGGAACTGGTGAACAGAATGAGCAGCAGTACAGGGGGGATCCGTGACAGATATCACGAAATTGGGGAGAAAAAGGGGTAAAAGTACAACAACAAAAAATTGATAATAATAAAAAATAAGGAAGTGCACCTGACCAAAGTACAGTGATACAAAGAATCAGAACAGGAACCTGGTGGATGAGGGCTCTCTCTCTTGCTCTTTCTCTCCTTCCTTGTGTATGAGGGTTTCTCATAAGAGGATTATTCTTATTTATTTTTCCTCCCTTTCCAGGGGAGTCCATTAAGAAAAGCACAGTACACTGACTCTGTAATAAGCAGGAAAAGTACCTTCATAGAAACCACTACAGGAAAATTACCTAGTTTAAAGAGTTTAATTAGAGATACAAGGAATAGTGGCTTGTTTTTTTTACCCTTTTTTCTCCCCAATTTTGTGATATCCAATTGACAGTTACAGTCTTGTCCCATCGCTGCACCTCCCATACGGACTCAGGAGAGGCGAAGGCCAAGAGCCATGCGTTCTCCGAAACACGACCCTGCCAAGCCACACTGCCTGCTTAACCCGGAAGCCAGCCGCACCAATGTGACAGAGGAAACACCATACACCTGGCGACCGTGTGGTGTGCATTGTGCCCAGCCTGCCACAGGAGTCGCTAGTGTGCGATGGGACAAGATCCCTGCCGGCCAAACCCTCCCCTAACCCGGACGAGGATGGGCCAATTGTGCGTGGCCCATGGGTCTCCCGGTCTCGGCCAGCTGCGACAGAGCCTGGACTCAAACTAGGATCTCTAGTGGCACAGCTAGCACTGCAATGCAGTGCCTTAGACCACTGCGCCACTCGGGAGGCCCAATAGTGCTCTATTTAAGAAAAAATGTAAAGTGCAGTCACTTCCTGATGTCTTGGTTGTACTGTTTGTGTATAGGCTAACAGTAGAAATCCCGTCTTGCACAGTGATCTCTCTCTCTATCTCTCCCGCACTCTGGATAGGCCATAACAACAAGAACAGCTGCTTTAGCCATATGCTTCTTCACTCTACCTCTCTGAAAGAGAATTGCTCCAACCCACACACACACACACACACACACACACACACACACACACACACACACACACACACACACACACACACACACACACACACACACACACACACACACACACACACACACACACACACACACACACACACACACACACACACACACGTCAGGCAGAGCAGCTCACCACATGTTATGGGTCCAAAAAGGTGACTGTGACACAGATCTGTCAGGGTTTTTCCACTGTATTTTGGATGGGCCATTGACCCATAATCATTCTTGCATACGCCTCTGAATACGTAATCAAAGCACTTCAAGAGTGTTCATAAACATGAGGTGTTCCCTGAGGGATTTACGTATCATACGAGGGTGGAGTTAGGGTGCTGTTATATGTTGTCATTTTGGTGTTTGTACAGTCAGGTGAGTTATTCAAGTCGTCTATTGTTTATTTGGATAGGTAGGATTCCTGTAGCACCTCACTGAACTCTCTTATCACTGAACTAAGTCTCTTGACTCAGTTAAAACAGGTCTGGCAGGTTTATGGTATGGTCTTTGTTTTCAGCTGCCAGTAATAGCATGTGAATGAATAGACTTGTACACGCGTGTGGCGATATACATGTAAACTCATTCTGGTGGGAAGCTGCTATAGACCACCAAGTGCTAACAATCAGTATCTGCATAATATGTGTGAAATGGTTGATAATGTATGTGATATCAACAGAGAGGTATATTTTCTGGGTAATTTAAATATTGACTGGCTTTCATCAAGCTGCCCACTCAATAAAAAGCTTCAAACTGTAACCACTGCCTGCAAACTTGTTCAGGTTATCAGTCAACCTACCATGGTAGTTACAAACAGCACAGGAATGAAATCATCAACATGTATTGATAATATATTTACTCATGCTGCAGAAATGTGTTTGAAAGCAGTATCCAAATCCATCGGATGTAGTGATCATAATATAGTAGCCATATCTAGGAAAACCAAAGTTCCAAAGGCTGGACCTAATATAGTGTATCAGAGGTCATACAATACGTTTGTAGTGATTCTTATGTTGATGATGTACATTTATTAAATTGCGTATTCCAGTTACTAATAAGCATTAAGAAAGTGACTGTAAAAACTGTTAAATCCCCTTGGATTGATGTGGAATTGAAAAAGTGTATGGTTGAGAGGGATGAGGCAAAACGTATGGAAATAAGTCTGACAGCACAACCGATTGGCAAACATACTGAAAATTGAGAAGTCATGTGACTAAACTGTATAAAAAGAAGAAGAAACTACTAAGAAACAAAGATAAATTATATAAAGAATGATAGTAAAAAGCTTTGGAACACTTCAAATTACATTTTGGGCAAAAAGACAAACTCATCTCCATCATTCATTGTATCAGATGGCTCGGGACGGCAGCGTAGCCTAGTGGTTAGAGCGTTGGACTAGTAACCGGAAGGTTGCAAGTTCAAATCCCCGAGCTGACAAGGTACAAATCTGTCGTTCTGCCCCTGAACAGGCAGTTAACCCACTGTTCCTAGGCCGTCATTGAAAATAAGAATTTGTTCTTAACTGACTTGCCTAGTTAAATAAAGGTAAAATAAAAAAAATAAAAAAAATAAAATTCATCAAAAAACCCACTGATATTGCTAACTACTTTAATGATTTTTTCATTGGCAAGATTAGCGAACTTAGGCATGACATGCCAGCAACAATCGCTAACACTACACATCCAAGTATATCTGGACAAATTATGAAAGACAAGCCTTGTCATTTTTTATTCTGTAAAGTGTGTTTGGAAGAGGTGAAAAGATGATTGTTGTCTATCAACAATGACAAGCCACCGGGGTCTGACTACTTGGATGGAAAATTACTGAGGAAAATAGCAGACGATATTGCCACTCCTGTTTGCCATATCTTCAATTTAAGCCTACTACGAATTATGCGCCCTCAGGTCTGGAGGGAAGCAAAAGTCATTCCCCTACCTAAGAATAGTAAAGCACCGTTTACTGGCTCAAACAGCCAACCAATCAGCCTGTTACCAACCCTTAGTAAACTTTTTGAAAAAATAGTGTTTGACTAGATACAATGCTATTTTACAGCAAACTAATTGACAACAGACTTTCAGCATGATTATAGTGAAGGACATTCAACAAGCACAGCACTTACACAAATGACTGATGATTGGCTGAGAGAAGTTGATGATAAAAATATTGTGGGGGCTGTCTTGTTAGACTTCAGTGTGGCTTTTGACATTTTTTATCATAATCTGCTGCTTGAAAAACGTATGCGTTATGGCTTTACACCCCATGCTATATCGTGGATAAGAGTTACCTGTCTAACAGAACGCAGAGGGTGTTTTTTAATGGAAGCCTCTGCAACATAATCCAGATAGAATCAGGAATTCCCCAGGGCAGCTGTCTAGGCCCCTTACTTTTTTTCAATCTTTACTAATGACATGCCAGTGGCTTTGAGTTAAGCCTGTGTGTCTATGTATGCGAATGACTCAACACTATACACGTCAGCTACTACAGTGACTGAAATGACTGCAACACTTAACAAAGAACTGCAGTTCGTTTCTGAATGGGTGGCAAGGAATAAGTTAGTCTTAAATATTTCAAAAACTAAAAGCATTATATTTGGGACAACTCATTCACTAAACTCTAAGCCTCAACTAAATCTTGTAATGAATAATGTGGAAATTGAGCAAGTTGAGGTGACTAAACTGCTTGGAGTATCCCTGGATTGTAAACTGTCATGGTCAAAACATGTTGATACAACGGTAGCTAAGATGGGGAAAAGTCTGTCCATAATAAAGCGATGCTCTCCCTCCTTAATAACACTATCAACATGGCAGGTCCTACAGGCCCTAGTTTTGTCGCACCTGGACTGCTGTTCAGTCGTGTGGTCAGGTGCCACAAGGAAGGACTTAGGAAAATTACAATTGGCTCAGAACAGGGCAGCACGGCTGGCCCTTAACTGTACACGGGGAGCTAACATTAATGATATGCATGTCAATCTCTCATTGCTCAAATTGGAGGAGAGATTGACTTCATCACTACTTGTTTTTGTAAGAAGTGTTGACATGCTGAATGTACTGAGCTGTCTGTTTAAACTACTAGCACACAGCTCAGACACCCATGCATACCCCACAAGACATGCAACCAGAGGTCTCTTCGCAGTCCCTAAGTCCAGAACAGACTATAGGAGGTGCACAGTACTACATAGATCCACGACTACATGGAACTCTATTCCACATCAGGTAACTGATGCAATCAGTAGAATCAGATCAAAAACAACAGATAAAAAGCCACACACACAGGTTCAAACACACGGATACACACACAAACACTAGCACTCTACACACACGTACATAGAAATAACGTTGTATGGTGGTATTATACATGTTGTATTGTAGATATGTAGTTGTGTAATAATGTTATATGATGTACTGTTTTCTCTTTTGTGTTATGTGTAATGTAAGTACCTTTAATCTGTTTGGACCCCAGGAAGAGTAGCTGCTGCCTAATACATAGAAATGCAAACACTGCTCTCTTCTCTCCTTTCTTCTCACTGTTATCTTTTTTCCTATGTTCAATGTCACAGTCAATGTATGTGATTGTTGATACACCCTCCTTGATTTGATCCGTCATTCTCTCTTCTCTACCTGAGCAACTCATGTTCATATGGTTTCATACTTTAAATTGCCCCTCCCTTCACTGGCCAATAATGATAACCTTGCTCTAACTCCGATCTCTCTCTCTCTCTCTTTCCCTCTCTTTATTTCTCTTCCTCTCTCACAGGAGAAAGTTGACACAAGCCCCACCTCTCTGCAGCTTCGCTCGGAGATTCAGGTAAGCTAAAACTCCCCTTGTCATACAACATTTATACTTGGTTACATTTACGTATCATTACATCAGCATCAGAGTTACATTAATTTTGACATCCATTTTTTTTACATCAATGTTATTTGAGCTATTAGACGTTGAGTAACACAACCTGAATGCTATACCAATGTTACATGGCTGAAAACCAGGCTAAACGCAGTACCTCTTCTGTCCACAGGAGTCCCTTGGTTTCAGCAGTGAGGTGTCCACTCCAGAGACCGAGAGAAAGTAAGACTATAGTTCAACCCCACTTCTCTCTACATGTGTGACGAATGTGCAGTGAATCTGGGTTATATCATCAACATCAATTGGAAGTGTGTTTTTTGCATGTCCCAGAGACACCTGGAAGAGCGGGGTCATGGCCAGGGTCTGCCATTATCAACGGCAACCCTGGAGCAATTAGGGTTAAATGCCTTGCTCAAGGGCACATCAACAGATGTTTCACCTTGTTGGCTCAGGATTCAAAGACCTTTCGGTTACTGACCCAACACTTACCGCTCTGCTACCTTCCACCCTGAGACTCCAGCCTGAGAGGCTTGTAGAAAGTCTCAACATCAGCTGCTACAGAATTACTCATAGATACATTAGATACATTATCAGTGTGTCCTCGAATCCAGTCTGGTGTCAAACTTTAACCAAAACATTCAACACTGGCAGACATTTGATACTGGCGGTTAAACAGGTCAAAGGTAACAACATCAGTACTTAGTCACAACAGATCATTAATTATACACTGCAGTGGCAGTCGGTGATGTTTAAGATGAGGGAGGACGATTATTTTTTTATGACCATGGCCTTATTTCTATTACAGAATATTGGCTGACTGTCATTCATATTCCATTCACCCTGTTCAATGTAACAGCGATAGGTTTAGGCTACTACATTATACTCACATTTTCCCTATACCCATCATGAGGTTGCTATAACCTAGCCTATGAATTAAAGTTTACAACATAGGTGCACAGGTCGAGATTTTTTGTTGTTGTAATCAAGGTGACAGACGTGACACATTCAATACCACCTTGCACACTCTTGCCTGCATCTAGCTCATCGAGGGTGTAATCATTAGTCCAACATCTGCAAACGAGAGTTTGTATTGGACAAATTCAAGTATCTCTGTTTCATTCCGTTTAAGAAATGTTTTTGAACAGAATTGGCAGAATGAATAGACCCCCTGATCACACGCAAACACAGTTCACTTCCATAGCAGCCATATACAGTGCCTTGCAAAAGTATTCATCCCCCTTGGCACTTTTCCTATTTTGTTGCATTACAACCTGTAATTTGAATGGATTTTTATTTGGAATGCATGTAATGGACATACACAAAAAAGTCCAAATTGGTGAAGTGAAAAAAAAAAAAAAGCTCTACGAGGGTAATGAAGCAGTCAGGGACAGGGCCTGAAAGCTTGCAGTAGGTAGTGCTCAGTCCACTGGCTACAGTCCACTGGCTACAGTACTACACGCACGCACACACACACACACACACACCCTGTTTTGTTCGTCCTCTCGTGTACTTTTGTATTTTTCATCTTTTTTTGTAAATATTTCAATTTTATTTTCAATCTCTTTTCCATTTTAATTATATTATACCTTCCGGTAACCTGCCTCACCCAATGTGATACGGAACCGCTATTATTTTACATTTTTAGACCTTATAGCAAGAACCACCTAACAATCAGAAGCTAACCAGCTAATTAGCTACAAGCTATTTAGTCAATGTTAGCCACTGCTTTAGCCTGGATAATACTCGCCAGCCTACCAGTATCGGACTGTCTCTCCACTACAGCGCCGGATTCCTGCCGTAATCCCTGGACCATTACTCCTGATCTTCACAGCCAGCTAGCACCCACCGAGTTGCCCAGTACCGAAGCTATCCCTGAGGCCCACCTCCCGGCCTACTCAGTTGTTCACCCGGACTCCACCCAAACACGGCTAGAACCCACTACTCCACCGGATCCTTGCCGTAAGCTCTGGGCCTTGGCACCGGATCACCGCTGCTACCGAGTGGCTGTAATGGCTAACGCCCCTGCCCCGAAGCTAGCACCAGTTAACCGTGAGCCAGGCGCATCTCCCGGCTAGCAAACTAAATTACTACAACTACAATACCTCTTTCACCATCTGGCTTGGATCCTTTGTCGACACGGCGCCCCGCCGCACTACCACGACTGGTCTGCCGACGAATTCTCCATCCGCTGTGCCTTCAACCGGCCTCAGACGGACGTCAGAGCAGACGCTTCTACTAGCCCCGGGCTACTAACTTTAAACGCCGTGGCGCCCGCGTGCTAGCGATGTAGCGACTACTCCGCGGCTTCCCTGTTCCATCTATTGCTGCCCCCTGGACACTATGATCACTTGGCTACATAGCTGATGCCTGCTGGACTGTCCATTTATCACGGTACTCCATTCTGTTTACTTTTTGTTTATCTGTCGGCCCCAGCCGCGAACTCAGGCTCTGTGTGTAGTTAACCGACCCTCTCTGCCCAGTCATCGCTAATTTACCTGTTGTTGTTGTTTTAGCTGATTAGCTGTTGTTGTCTCACCCGTTGTTGTCTTAGCTAACGCTCCCAATCAACACCTGTGATTACTTTATGCCTCGCTGTATGTCTCTCTCAAATGTCAATATGCCTTGTATACTGTTGTTCTGGTTAGTTATCATTGTTTTAGTTTATAACTGAGCCCCTAGTTCCACTCTTCATACCTCTGACACCTCCTTTGTCCCACCTCCCACACAAGCGGTGACCTCACCCATTATAACCAGCATGTCCAGAGATACAACCTCTCTTATCATCACCCGGTGCCTGGGCTTACCTCCGCTGTACCCGCACCCCACCATACTCTTGTCTGCACATTATGCCCTGGATCTATTCTACCAAACCCAGAAATCTGCTCCTTTTATTATTTTCCCCCAACGCTCTAGGCGACCAGTTTTGATAGCCTTTAGCCATACCCTCATCCTACTCCTCCTCTGTTCCTCGGGTGATGTGGAGGTAAACCCAGGCCCTGCGTGTCCCCAGGCACCCTCATTTGTTGACTTCTGTGATCGAAAAAGTCTTGTTTTCATGCAGTCAACATCAGAAGCCTCCCCTCTAAGTTTGTTTTACTCACTGCTTTAGCACACTCCACCAACCCTGATGTCCTTGCCGTGTCTGAATCCTGGCTTAAGAAGGCCACCAAAAATTCTGAGATTTCCATACCCAACTACTACATTTTCCTTCAAGATAGAACTGCCAAAGGGGGAGGAGTTGCAATCTACTGCAGAGATAGCCTGCAAAGTTCTGTCATACTTTCCAGGTCTATACCCAAACAGTTCCAACTTCGAATTAAAAAAATTAATCTCGCAAGAAATAAGTCTCTCAATGTTGCCGCCTGCTATCGAACCCCCTTCGCTCCCAGCTGTGCCCTGGACACCATTTGTGAATTGATCGCCCCCCATCTAGCTTCAGAATTCGTTCTGTTAGGTGACCTAAACTGGGATATGCTTAACACCCCGGCAGTCCTACAATCTAAGCTAGATGCCCTCAATCTCACACAAATCATCAAGGAACCCACCAGGTACAACCCTAAATCCGTAAACATGGGCACCCTCATAGACATTGTCCTGACCAACTTGCCCTCCAAATACACCTCTGCTGTTTTCAATCAGGATCTCAGCGATCACTGCCTCTGAGTCAAATCACAATGATTCATGCTTGAATCCTCTTGTGGATTTCAGTGCACAACACATCATCTATGGTTTTTACCTTTATTTAACTAGGCAAGTCAGTTAAGAACAAATTCTTATTTACAATGACAGCCTACCAGGGAACAGTGGGTTAACTTCCTTGTTCAGGGGAAGAACGACAGCTGATTACCTTGTCAGCTCAGGGATTCGATCTGGCAACCTTTCAGTTACTGGCCCAATGCTCTAACCACTAGGCAGACCAGGCAGAAAAACCTTTCCAAGCCAAACCTTCATATTATAGCCGCTAACCACTCCACACAGGCTACATCGTTCTCACCATATTAGCTAACAACGTTAGTAATGTCATAGTCAACATAGCTACTAGAACTAACGTGTTAGTAAACCCGCTACAATCATGCAGTGCATTGTACAGTCAGCAAGCAAGTGTCCATACATTTATTAAACCAAAAGCTTACCTTGATTTGGAAGAGTTCCTGTGTTGGATAGCCATAGCCAGCTAGCTAACATAGCATCCCTCTCTGTTTGAGCCTGGTATTTGGGTAGGCTAAACTAGCTAGATGCATTCACTAGCTAAGTGAAAGTGAAACGAATACAACTAAATATATCCCAAAAAAATTCTCTCTCTCTCTCGCTTCTTCATTTTTAAAAACTATTAAACTATTGTCTTTCTCTCTCTTTTATTCAACTACTCACCGCATTTTATGCACTGCAGTGCTAGCTAGCTCTAGCTTATGCTTTCAATACTAGATTCATTCCTTGATCCTTTGATTGGGTGGATAACATGTCAGTTCATGCTGCAAGAGCTCTGATAGCTTGGAGGACATCCACCGGAAGTTGTCAAAATTACTGTGTAAGTCTATGGAAGCGAGTGGGAACCATGAGCCTCCTAGGTTTTGTATTTAAGTCAATGTACCCAGAAGGTACCCAGGAGAGGGCGGACACTAGCTGTCTTCCGGCTACACCATGGTGCTACCCTACAGAGTGCTGTTGAGGCTACTGTAGACATTAATTGCAAACAGTGTGTTTTAATCAATTATTTGGTGATATGAATATATTCAGTGTAGTTTTATCTAAAAAAATATAACTTTTTATCTCAAACCGGTGCGCCCTCTGAATGGCACACATACACAATCCTTGTCTCAACTTTAAAATAATTTAACCTGTCTCATCCCCTTAATCTACACTGATTGAAGTGAATTTAACATTAATAAGGGATTATAGCTTTCACTTAGATTCACCTGGTCAGTCTGTCATAGAAAGAGCCGGTGTTCCTAATGTGTTGTACGCTCAGTGTAGAGTAACTACTTAATTAAACTTGGTACTTAAAGGGAAACTTCACAATTACTTAATTAAACTTCACAATTTTTATCCAGCACCACCCCCACATCAACATACAGTATATTAAGATGGTTTTGTAATAAAAAAAGATAGAGGAAGATAAGTGTTTCCAATGACATCATTGGTGTGCATCGTGTGATTTTGACCAATTACGAGTAGGAATTGCCTACTAATTGGTTGATAATGTCATTGGAAACACTTATCTTTCTCTATCTCTTTTACTACAAAATATAGAAACATACTGTATGTTAATAATGTTTGGGTGGTGCTATGTAACGGTCGTCCTCCTCCTCTTCAGAAAAAGAGGAGGAGTAGGGATTGGACCAAACCGCAGCGTGATAATTTGACATAATGAAGTTTATTAAAGTAAAGACGAAAACCGAAAACACTTCAACAAACTACAAAATAACAAACGAACGTAGACTGACCTAAAACATGTGAACTTACATATAACGAAGAACACACGAACAGGTACAGACTACAAACAAACGATACAGTCCCGTGTGGTAACATATACGGACACAGGAGACAACCACCCACAAACAAACAGTGTGAACAGCCTACCTTTATATGGTTCTCAATCAGAGGAAAAGTCAAACACCTGTCTCTGATTGAGAACCATATAAGGCTAATTACAAATGACCTAAACATAGAAACACAAAACATAGAATGCCCACCCCAACTCACGCCCTGACCAACTAAACGCATACAAAAGTAACAGAAAACAGGTCAGGAACGTGACATGCTAGAGATGATGAATATGAAGTGGTAAATGTCCCTTTAAACATACACTGTTGACTCCTGTTTCCCTTCCCCCAAGGGAAAGCATCTGTCTGGGTCTTCCTGCACATACAATAATGTTTATTACACATCATTCCATATCCACAGTAAATCAAATACAGTTAAAAATGTATCAAATAATTTCACATTACACAGGTTGATCCTTGCATCATGTCCAGAGCTAGTGATGGTATGAGGGCGAAGGATAAGCATCTCCAGATAGCTGTTTGTGACAACATGACTGACTGGACTCTTACACTGGAGTTATGCATAGGAGTGGACAGTCTAGGCCCAGTCACTGCCCCGTGCCGATGGTGACATACACAACCACAAACACACACCATTATTTGAGTAACACAGAGTGACTCAAGTCTAACTCCCTCCTCTCTGTCACGTCCCTCTGTGACTGACGGAAGGCCAGCCAAGCTCTGCTCTCTGTTTCCTCCCTATGACCTCTCCTCAGGCCCCATTCTACGGCCCTCCAGGCTTCCTTCCTCCCATTGTGTCAGCTGGAGAAGGGGAGGGGAGACAGGAGGGGAGAGGAGAGGGGGAGATGGACCGATTACAACATGCTAGAAAAGAGGACATGATGGGGTATGGGTGGGGTTCTACACTCTTAGAAAAAAAGTTGCTATCTAGAACCTTAAAGGGTCCTTCGGCTGTCCCCATAGGACAACCCTTTTGGTTCCAGGTAGAACCCTTTTGGGTTTCATGTAGAACCCTTACTATAGAGTACTCCTCACAGGTTCCTGTCCCCCCAGCGTATCTGTGCATGCAAGCGTGTGTGCCTGCGTGGGTGTGTCCGTGTGTGTGTGCGTCCGTGCGTGCGTGCGTGTGAATGTGTATGTGTGCATACACACGCTCGTATTTCTTACTCACTAGGACCTGCCACCTCCCAGGACTTCATGAACCAGTCATCAAACACTCATCCTGTGTTGTTAATTAATATGACAGTCACAGTCACTGTGTTGTTAATCAATATGGGAGTCACAGTCATTGTATTGGTAATCACTATGACCGTCACAGCCACTGTATTGGTAATCAATATGACAGTCAGTCACTGTATTGATAATCACTATGACAGTCACAGTCACTGTGTTGGTAATCACTATGACAGTCACAGTCACTGTATTGGTAATCACTATGACAGTCACAGTCACTGTATTGGTAATCACTATGACAGTCACAGTCACTGTGTTGGTAATCACTATGACAGTCACAGTCACTGTATTGATAATCACTATGACAGTCACAGTCACTGTATTGGTAATCAATATGACAGTCACAGTCACTGTGTTGGTAATCAATATGACAGTCACATTCACTGTATTGATAATCGCTATGACAGTCACAGTCACTGTATTGATAATCACTATGACAGTCACAGTCACTGTGTTGGTAATCAATATGACAGTCACAGTCACTGTGTTGGTAATCAATACGACAGTCACAGTCACTGTGTTGGTAATCAATATGACAGTCACAGTCACTGTGTTGGTAATCACTATGACAGTCACAGTCACTGTTGTCAATCACTGACAGTCGTAGTCGCTGTGGTATTAATCAATGACAGTCGAAGACACTAAGACGGTCATTTAAATAAATGTCTCCCTGTCCCAGGAGCCAGTGATGTAGCAGCATTGTTTGTGTTGGGAGGAGTGTGATTTAGTAGTAAAGGCTGAACAGATGAAAGGCTATGGGACCTGGGAGTGAGGTTCAGTTCAGAATCCCCACTCCCCATACATTACTATTATAAAACCCATGTCCCTTTGGAGTTGGTCTGTTCATGTGATGCCCACGTGCAGCTGAGGAACCACATACCAGAGTTATTATATCTGCTTGTGGTCTGAGTGTTGTACTGTAGGACTTGAAGCTGGGACTGGGGCCGATAGGAACCAGATGGAGGGCGCGAACTCGTTCGCTGATTATTAGAATGCCATCAAGAATGAGGGAGGAGGGAGGCCCCCTTTCTGTAGCGCTGTAGCTCTCTCTGCGCTCGTTTCTTGTTCTCACCCCCACCCCATCCGCTCACCCCTGAGTCCCTCATCAGAGCTCATTTCACCCCAGAGCTTTCTCCCTCACCCCCTGCCCTTGCCTCTCGCCATACCACCTATGAACCATGCCTCCCTTTCGAAGTTGAAAGGGAGGCATGGTTCATTCCCTGGCACATTCTCCCCCCACCCCTACCCCCTTTATAGTCTCAGTGACCCCTGGCTTGCCATTTCCTCTATGAAGAAATAGTGCCGCCCTGTCTCCCCTCTATCCTCCCCATTGACTGCATGCTATTGCGGACAGACACGCTTTCTTTTTTCCCTCCCTCAATCTCTTTCCCCCTCTTTTCAAACATATTCCTGTCCTGCTCTGGTCCTATCCTCACCTCTCCCATCGGGACAATGGCCCACAGAACATTACCCGGACTTCCTCTGGGCATGCCACCCTGCCTGCCTGTTCCATCCCTCCATCGGCACAAAATGGGTACAGCTCCCACAATGCACAGCCCACAGGGGCTCGGAGTGAGGTGATCAAGACACAAAAGCACACTCCAACTAACACCAAAGCATGGAGGGGCCAAATAGGGAACTTCCTCTTCTGATTTATTGATTAGCACACGAAGTTGGCTGTGGAGAGAGTGGAGAGAAACAGGCCTATCGTTAGGAAAGGACAACAGAGGTTACTAGTCTTTGATGGACAGCCAGGGATAATGCTTGGTTGGCCAACTGAGCAGTGAATGACTTTAATATGGATTCAAAGGGCCAGAGTTGAAGTAGTCTGCACTTTGTGTGAGTGCTGTCAATTACACAAAGCATAGGCTACCTTTGTAGATGGGTTCAAAAGGGTTGTCCCCTCTTCACTTGAAGATCAATAAATATTGTTTCTTAAAGACCATATAGGTTTGAAACAACACCCATACCATGAGAATGTCTTGTTTCGGCAACAGTGCCATATTGGAAAATCAGAAAAGAGTCAGCATAACATTGATTTCATGAGGCGATGTTGTGGCCTGCATGAAGCTTTGACTTCCTGTTAGTCAGAACACTTGTGTGTGTGTGTCTTCTGTCATATGACTGTTCTCAGTGTTTCTCTCATAGAGGCAGCCTGATCACTGAAAATAGACTTTGATTTCAGATGTTTGAAAAGGTCCGGAGAACATCGATATATGTCTTCCTTTGCTCTCACAAAATAAAATAAAAATGATTGCACAGTGCGAACTCATGATGCTGAGAGACAAAGTGCGCTGATCAGACCACTGCGCTACAGCAGTTCACAATGCTCTAGCAAGCTCTGAGAATACTTGATTGTACTACTGCATAATTTTTTTGTTTTTAGTTTTAAGCCTTCCCCAAACCATAGCCCTGACCAAACCACTTGGAATTAATGCCTAAACTGTTAACATTTTATTTGTTTCTGTTTTAACCCTGTAACCACTCGGAATTAACCCTGTAACTACGCGGAATTAACCCTGTAACCACGCGGAATTAACCCTGTAACCACGTGGAATTAACCCTGTAACCACGTGGAAGTAACCCTGTAACCACAAGGATTTAATGCTTAAAAAATAGATCCCTACTACGTCAAATTTAGAAGATCTTGTTGCATAGAGGATATCCCTGTGACCTCTGACCTTTACCTTGACCTCTACAGGGGTCACCCTACTGGTCTTCCTGTGGGATATGCCTCCGCTCCCTAGGGTTAGCTGTTCTTATTGTCCATCCCGGATCACTGGGACCCCCTCATACCAGGTGGTTAGGTCTTAAACACACACACACACACAGAGTGTACAAGTACACATACATGCTGAATGCAAATACAGTGGCTTGCGAAAATATTCACCCTCCTTGGCATTTTTCCTATTTTGTTGCCTTACAACCTTGAATTAAAATTTATTTTTGGGGGGTTTGTATCATTTGATTTACACAACATGTCTACCACTTTGAAGATGCAACATATTTTTTATTGTGAAACAAACAAGAAATAGCACAAACAGAACTTGAGCGTGCATAACTATTCACCCCGCCAAAGTCAATACTTTGTAGAGCCACCTTTTGTAGCAATTACAGCTGCAAGTCTCTTGGGGTATGTCTCTATAAGCTTGGCACATTTAGCTACTGGGATTTTTGCCCATTCTTCAAGGCGAAACTGCTCCAGCTTCTTCAAGCTGGATGGGTTCCGCTGGTGTACAGCAATCTTTAAGTCATACCACAGATTCTCAATTGGATTGAGGTCTGGGATTTGACTAGGCCATTCCAAGACATTTAAATGTTTCCCCTTAAATCATATGAGTGTTGCTTTAGCAGTATGCTTAGGGTCATTGTCCTGCTGGAAGGTGAACCTCCATCCCAGTCTCAAATCTCTGGAAGACTGAAACAGGTTTCCCTGTATTTAGCGCCATCCATCATTCCTTCAATTCGGACCAGTTTTCCAGTCCCTGCTTGACAGCTTGATGCTGCCACCACCATGCTTCACTGTGGGGATGGTGTTCTCGGGGTGATGAGAGGTATTGGGTTTGCACCAGACATAGCGTTTTCCTTGATGGCCAAAAATGTAATTTTAGTCTCATCTGATCAGAGTACCTTTTTCCATATGTTTGGGGAGCCTCCCACATGCCTTTTGACGAACACCAAATACGTTTGCATATTTTTAGGGGCTTCATAGCAAAGGGGTGAATACATATACATATTTTTTGTTTTCTATTTTTTTGAATTTTTGATTTCACTTCACCAATTTGGACTATTTTGTGTATGTCCATTACATGAAATCCAAATAAAATCTGTTTTAATGCAACAAAATAGGAAAAACGCCAAGGGGGATGAATACTTTTGCAAGGCACTGTACACACACACACACACACACACACACACACACACACACACACACACACACACACACACACACACACACACACACACACACACACACACACACACACACTCCCGGATGCCAGGAGCTCTGTAGGTTAGCTATGTGTCTTTTTTCCTCGTCATCACTCTCCCCATAGAGCTGGTGTAGTGTAGTGAGCCACCAGCTGTTGACATTATCACTGAGGGAGACAGATATATAATAGACACATCACATGACACAGGAGCTATATCATTATTAGGTCATATTTTCTCCTAGAGAACTGCTATGTCACCTCTCTCCTGTCTCTCCATTGACATTCTCTGGGCTCTAGCGATTCACCGCACTGTTGGCTCCTTGTAAGGACTCCCATTGTTAGAGTGGACCCCATGCTGTGAGCTTGAGAGGGATGATCGGTGTCTGTGTGTGTGTGTGTGTGTGTGTGTGTGTGTGTGTGTGTGTGTGTGTGTGTGTGTGTGTGTGTGTGTGTGTGTGTGTGTGTGTGTGTGTGCGTGCGTGCGTGCGTGCGTGCGTGCGTGCGTGCGTGCGCGCGTGTGTGGTACTGTAGCCAGTGGACTGAGCGCTACCCGCTGCGAGCTTTCAGGCCCTGTCCCTGACTGCTTCATTACCCTTGTAGAGGTGTGTGCGCACACGTGCACGTATGTGTTTCTCTCTGACCGCCTCACTCCTGTCATAGTGGTGTGTGTGTGGACGTAGAGAAGCTTAATACTGGCATAGCACTGTACAATCTGTCCTCATATAACCTCCACATAGACCTCTGAAAATACTAACTAAAACACCAGCTTTCAGGCCAAGTCATCACAGTCCGATTTTCCCCAGAGTATTTCCTCACTGCGATGGCGAGGCATAGTACACACACCCAACAGCGAGAGAGATACAGAGCCAGAACTGTCTTTATGGAACACTCCCTACTCTCCTGTGGCATAATTCGATCATGACTAAAAGTCTCCACCCCACAAGGAAAGTAAAGGCACTGCTTAATGACTGTTGCATATGCTCCTTCACACAACATACATGGTTCTGTCCTGGACTTACTCTCTGCATAGCGTTGCTTTGTGTACGGTTACAACAGGACGTTTTGAACCAAACTAAATGCTTTTAACCTTTTACTGCAGTGGGCTAAATCAGGGTCACATAGAGTGTTTCTTGGTAGTCTTAAACAAATCTACTTTGAAACAAAGGTATACACCTCACACACATGGTTATGGGCTTAACATTTTTTGAGCTTGCATCCCAATATTACACTTTATATACATAACAGAAGACTGAAATATAACAAAACTGTTTGACATGGAAACACCGGATTTTCCTAGGTTTCATTTTTTAAATCTTTATTAATGATGAAATTATGACAAATATTACAGTTTTTTCCAACTGCTTACACACGTTTTCAAAACTGTCTCCTTTTTTCAAAACTCTACACACAATTCCTAAAACTGCACACACAAAATTCAAAATGCCTCACATGTCCTTCAAAATGTAACACTGCATTCAAAATGCCATAAACACATGTCAGAATGAAGCATTTGCATCAAATGGCAAACACTGCTTTCATAATAGTACATTTTTGGATATACCATGTAAACACTGTTGTTCTAAATCTAAAGCTCTTTGGTCTTTCATAGGCTTATATCTACATTTCAATACAATGTTCTACAGTGAAAGTAATCTGCTGAGAGGGGTAACAAGTACACTGTAAACACCAATGCAATGTAGAAACAGAAAATATTTATTAGGCCAAATATTACTGTTGTATACAGTAGCATACAACAAAACCATAAACATATGTAAACCAAAAGTATATTCTTTAGAATACAGTAAAGAACACAATTGTGTGTGTGGGGTACCGGGGGGGCAGTCCAGGAATTGGTAGGGGGGGGGGGGGGCAGTCACCAGTGCTAAGCTACGCTTCATCTCTTCTCCGGCCTGGGTCTGGCCACAATACTTCATCACATCACAAGATACGTTTTCTCTTGCCAAACACCGAGGGAAATATTGTACAACCTTGTACAGAGGCAACCTCTATGTCCCCACATGCGTCCTCCATTGCCTGGAGAAGCAGCATGCGGGCATAGGGTTGGCGATCATACACTTTCCAGCGCCAGGCTGAGAAGAATTCCTCTATGGGATTTAGAAAAGACGAATATGGGGGTAGGTACAAAACTACAAATTGTGGATGGGTGGCAAACCAGTTTTGGACCATAACAGCCCGGTGAAAACTAACATTGTCCCATAAAACCACAAATCTAGCAGGCTCCTGATCTGGATCAGGGACAAGCATTGTGTAAATTGTATCCAGAAAAGTGAGCATATGGCCGGTGTTGTACGGACCCAGTGTGGCATTGTGATGGAGGACCTCGTTTTGAGTGATGGCAGCACACATAGTTATTTTACCCCCACGCTGTCCAGGGACATTGGTAATTGCCCTCTGTCCTATTACATTTCTTCCGCGGCGCCTGGTTTTGGTGAGGTTGAAGCCAACCTCATCCACATAAATAAATTCATGGCGAATTACATGGGCATCCAGCTCCAATATTCTCTGTAACAGACAAAAGGACATACAGATGAGTAAATATGGTATGTCTGAAGTACTGGAAGTAGTGTTGCATACATACCTCTACAAAGTCATGTTGCATATTCTTGACTCTGTCAGAGTTTCTCTCAAATGGCACCTTGTAAAGTTGTTTCATCGTCACTCGGTGCCGTTGGAGGATGCGTTGTATGGTCGACAGGCTTACAGCATTGATGTTGTTAAATATGGTGTCATTATTCAAGATATGCTCTCTTATCTCTCGAATCCTAATTGCATTGTTGGCCAAAACCATATTTATAATTGCAGTCTCTTATACATCTGTAAACAAGCGTCCTCGTCCTCCATGATGTCTTTGCCTTTCCACTCTGTACATAATTCAAACACAGTATGTGTTCAGCATAGGAACTGTAAACAATGTACAAAAAAATGTAGTACCGCATAATAACTAACCTCATTCATTCAATGCAGTGCAGTAAATGGATGGCTTAGAGTTACAAATGTTTATGCAATACTATGCAGTCATACGTATTTTACAGTACATTACTGTAATGCTAAATAGTCATTAGATAGTTGCATACCTGTTCTCATTTCTGAAGGTTTGAATTATGGACGTCACTGTAAATCGACTCAAGTTGGGCTGGACTCTCAGTCCAGCCTCTCTCATGGTCAAACCGTGGTTGATCACATGATCAACAAGTGTTGCCCTAATCTCATCAGAGATGGCTCTCCTTCCTTCTCTTCTTTGCCCTCGTCCTCTTCTTCCTCTTCCTCTCCCTCCTACTCCTCTTGCTCTCTGTCCATTGTTGGCATCCATTGTTCAAAACAGGTCATCTGACCTTTGGCCTATTTATAGGCCTATACTACAGTAAAGCAGTGATTGGTTATTGATCAGTTAAGCTATTAATGTTTGCACATGTGAGGAGTGTGTGTGTGACCTGGTGAATAAGTGTAGCATTTTGATTGGTTGTGTTTGGAAAAGGAAAGCAAGTCACTTCCTGTTAGATTTTGGGGTTTTAGGTAGAGAATTGTGTGTAGTGTTTTGAAAAAGTGTTTTATGCAATTGACAACTGAGTCAAAGGCTGAGAAATAGCTTATGGTTTTGGATATTTGGTGTGTAGTTTTGCACTTTGAGTGAGAGGTTTAAAAAATCGTGTGACATGAAAAGATTTTGTGTGTAAGCAGTTGGAAAAAACTGTAATAGCATTCCACCCATGAGGCCAAAGAGGGCACTTTGGGTCATTGACTGCAGGAAAGGGCTACAACAGGTCTGCCTCCCTGTACTAACTTACAACAAGTTGGCTAAAGCAGAAAAAAAGTGCAACCAGGCAGGAGAAATGTAGGAAATAAAGAAGCATGCAGAGATTTAGCCTAAACCAGTTAAGTAGCTCCAGCACAGAGTGGTATGACTGACAGACTCTAGAAACATGTGTGTGTGTGTGTGTGTGTGTGTGTGTGTGTGTGTGTGTGTGTGTGTGTGTGTGTGTGTGTGTGTGTGTGTGTGTGTGTGTGTGTGTGTGTGTGTGTGGTAATTTATAGAGCATGGAGCAGGGGGCTAGGTTACAGGAGAAAGATCTTCTGTTGAGGGAGTTCTATTAACATTAGTTGGGGCCCACTGGGGCCTAACCCGGAGATAGAGAGAATAGAGAGAGGAAGAGAAAGAGGGGGATAGAGAGACAGATGAGGAGAAGGACAGGAGGGGGCAAGCATACAGACCATACAGACCATTAGCATCTCATTATGTTGCCATGGCAGCCAGGCTTTAAACGGCCCTAAACTTTCCCATAGAGCCCAGAAGGCCGTCACGTCTACTATGCACACACACCCTCACAAAGAGGAGGGGGAGACCCGTCGAGCTTGTTTTGTTCCTGCCACAGACACACACACAATGCCTCCACCCTCACTGAACTGACAACCACCTGTCTCTACCTCTCTGCATGCATCAGCGTGTGTGTGTGTGTGTGTGTGTGTGTGCGTGCGTGTGTCTATGTGTGTGTTTGTGTGATGTGTTTAGCATGGAGGCCAGGGCCTGAGTTTATCTCTCTCAGGAGGGGTGTGTGTGGGTCACTGGATGCCTGATGAAGACAGACTTAATGTGTCTCTGTGGGCCTCTACTACTGGACAAGCTGTCCTCTCTGACTCCCCCTGCATGATTCATGTGTTTAACCATAACTCCAACAGAGCAGGGAGCACTGACAGACAATGCACTGCCACAGACTGTCCACTGCCACAGACTGTCCACTGCCACAGACTGTCCACTGCCGTAGACACACACTGCCATAGACACACACTGCTATAGACACACACTGCCATAGACACACACTGCCATAGACACACACTGCCATAGACACACACTGCTATAGACACACACTGCCATAGACACACACTGCCATAGACACACACTGCCATAGACACACACTGCCATAGACACACACTGCCATAGACACACACTGCTATAGACACACACTGCCATAGACACACACTGCCATAGACACACACTGCCATAGACACACACTGCCATAGACACACACTGCCAGACACACACTGCCAGACACACACACACTGCCAGACACACACTACCATACACACACTGCCGTAGACACACACTGCCGTAGACACACACTGCCGTAGACACACACTGCCGTAGACACACACTGCCAGACACACACACTGCCAGACACACACACTGCCAGACACACACACTGCCAGACACACACACTGCCAGACACACACACTGCCAGACACATATACTGGTGAACACAAAATACTTTAATAAACGTATAATACTATCATTATACCACTAATACATTTAAATGGTGCCAATCACTCTCTCAAACATTTTTCCTGGGGTCTGAAGAGAACAAATGAGTTAATCATGTCTTAGTCCTCTCTGGAAAACAGACTGAAATAGATCCATTCATGTGGTATCCCTTTCTTCCATAACAAGAGAAAGAGTTCGCCACAGTGAACATGTGTTCTGTGTTGGGTGCTGTCCTGTACGAGGGAATGGAAGAGGATAAACAGAGAATAGGAGAAAACACTCAAACATCAGCCCAAGACTGGAACTACTTGGGATAACATTTGTCAATATATAGAACTGTACTATTTATATGGTTTGATAGAACTCTAGAGAAGCTTTTAGGGTATTTTATTCAACGCTGTGAGTTCTTGCTTCTGAGGGCAGTGAGAATCAGGTTGTCAAATTAAAGTGAAGTTTTGAGACTCGCATCCTTACTCCTCCTCACTCCAGTAACTTTCCACGCTCTCTTAACTCTTTCCCCCATCTCTCTCTTCCTCCCTCTCTCTCTCTCTCTCTCCCTCTCTCTCTGCGTCTCTGTGTCTCTCTCTCGACTCTGTCTATCTCGAGGAGGGAAGTGGAAACAGAAACAGGCTGAGTCTGCCCTGTGGTTTTCTCTCTGTCTGCTCTTCTCTTCTTCCCTATTTTCTCCTTTCTCTTCTACCATCTCCTTTGCCCCTCCCCTTCCCTTCTTCATCCACTCCAATCCACTCTTTCCCCATCTTCCCATCAGCCCTGTCCTCCTCCTTCTCCTCTCATCCACTCCTCTCTTACAACCTCTACTCTCTTCTCCTCTCATCCCCCCATTCCTCTCTTCTAAAGGTATCTCTGCTCTGCGCTCCTCAGGAGCCAGCCTGTGTGTGTCTGTAGAGCTCCACCACTGTCCTCTAGTGGTGAAGACATTGAACAGCAGCCAGAGTAAAAATCCAGAAACGCAGAGACATCAGCAACATCGCGTCAAAACAACGGCTTATGTTCTATCTCAGAGGGACAGGGTTGCCTGAAGGTCCCCAGTGTTTAGACGTCTCTGTGCTAGAGAAGTAATGGTGTGTGATGCTGAGAAGAAGAAGGATCTATTATTCTGATGTTAACCTTCCCTCTCCTTTCTGTCACCATTGTACTTTCCAGGATGTCTCTGCACAAGTCCAGCTCTGAAGACGGCTCTGGGGGTTAGTAGCAATCAACCTTTAACAAAAAATACTTCTGTTTTCTGTTACTGTTTCTAGGTATCCAGCAGGGTTGGGGTCATTTTATTTGAATTACCGGTAGTGAATAAATCAAGTAAAATTGAATTCTAAACATTTCCTTATTTACACACCAGATAATGCTCTCTCTTAAACACTGGGTCCTTCTGATGTGTCTGGGTGTCTGTGAGTGTGTGTCGTAGTGTTGTCTGACTGAATCTCTCTCTCTCTGTGCCTCCTAGGTAAATGGGACAATAAGAAGAAGAACAAATCCTTCTGGCAGAATTTCCGCAAGACGTCTCAGAAGGGAGTCATGCAGCAGACGTCAAAAGGTTTGACATTATTACACTTTGTTATACAGTATGTTATTTTAATGGAAGTTACATTATTAAATTCTAATATCATATTTATTATCTGGTAATTACTTATTTTTGGCCAATTTTTCATGTTATTCCATAATACTCTATGTTATGCCCCAGCTGTTTTATAATTCTCTGACTTTAGTCCTGACCATTGACTTTTTCTGACCTTTGTCTAGGAGAGGACATAGGCTACGTGGCCAGTGAGATCACCATGAGTGATGAAGAGCGCATCCAGCTGATGATGATGGTGAAGGAGAAAATGATCACTGTGGAAGAGGCTTTAGCTCGGGTAGGAACCCTCTTACACACCCTGTGCGCCCTACCCCCACTCTCCCTCTCCTCTCCAGGCTGCTCCTGGGGCAGACAGACATACCCCCACCCAGGCCCTGGAGAGGACCTCCACCTCACCCTCAAGCTGACCCCAAGCCCCAGCTCCATCACTGCATCGTGGGCTCGCCCGGCTACAAACCTGCCCTCTCTCCTGCTTCATCCACCAAGCTCCATATCCAGCTTTTACTAAAACGACTTACTCTTACTAATCATTCATTTGGCTTTGCATTTCCCTTTTTTACACACAAACACACTCATGCCGCCGCAGACCCTGGCCAAGGGCGCCTACCACCTGGGGGGGGTGTGTGGTCCTGTTCATGCTGTAGGGATAGCTGGACATGTTAGCTCAGTAGCCCCCCCTGGTGGGCGATTCTGGATTTGTCCTCTGGGTGGATGTGGTGGCTGGATTGGCATTAAGTGGTCCTCTTCTCTCCTTTCTCTGTCTATCTTCATCTGGTTGTTTGTCAAATTCGTCTTCACTTTTTCTCATCTGTTACTCTATCCCGCTCATTTGTTCTGCTGTTCTCTGTTCTCTTCCTCTCTTCTTCCTCCTCTCCTATCATCCTCCCTCTCCCACTCTGGGGTAACTGTAAAGGAGAGAATGACGTGGGTGACTGCAGTCTTGTAGAATTACTGTAGGTCTCTCTCCACAAGGCAGACGTTGATTCTCCTCCAGCTCTTCCTGTATCTCTGGTGTGTTATTGGGTGCTGGTCTGACTTTTACTCTCCTCCACTGTGACTGACACTCAAACAAACCAATCAGACTCTGGAATCAATGAGCAGCCTTTGTGAACAGTTGTCTTGTCTTGTATTTGCTTCGGTGGACCTCACTTATATTGGCCTGTGACCTGTGACCTGTGTATGTGTGTGTGTTCTACGTTTGTATCTACGTTGTGTCTTGGTGTTGGTTTGGGTGTGTGTGTGGAGGGGTAGCTGTTTCTATAGTGAGAGTGGGCCATTATCCCCTGCCCTCTCTCTAAACTATTGTTCTCCTATAGCTGAAGGAGTATGAGAACCATAGCAGACAGTCCAGCAGTACTGACACTGCAGAGTGGACTGATGGATCCACTCCCAATCTAAACCAGTCCTCAAACTGCAAAGTAAGTACTTCTGACCTTTCACCTCTCACCCCGTGACCCCAAACACCTCAGGATCAAAGCCCCACAGAGGAGCAGCCGTCTTTGTTTTGTTTCATGTTGGAATTATGTCTGTGTGTGTGTGTGTTACCTTGGAGTGGGTATTTGTGTGTGTGTTACCTTGGAGTGAGTATTTGTGTGTGTGAGGACACATGTATGAGATCATTGGCTGTGACATCCCTTCCCTAACTAACCTGGATATTAACTAATGGCATACCCCAGCATCCCGCGTGTGTTGACATCCAACTCTGTGTGTAGTGCAGTCTGTGAGCCTGTAAGACTGGGATTGTGTTGATCAGTGCATGCATCCCCTCTCTGGATTCTGCAGTGAAGAGGAAAAATGAATAATGAAGGTTATAGAACGCTTTAATGTCGTCCTTAAAGATGAACTCTGAACTAAGAACTGATTTCCATCCAGCCCCAGTCCTGATTCATTCCACTCTGTATCTGTTCCCCCTTCTTCCATCTTAAAGGGGAATATCACTCAAAAACTATCTTTTGGTATTTGGTGTTTTGCATGTCAGCAGTCAAGATATTGGACCTTTAAGAAGGAAAATGTCTCCATCATATGATGATTTGTCTGGAGACACCTTTCTTCTTAAAAGTCCAATATCTTGACTACTTGACTGCTGACATGCAAAACATTTTGGGCCTGTATCAACAGTGGACTAATGAAACAAATACCAAAAGATAGTTTTTCAGTAAAATGTCCCTTTAAGTCAGTGCTGAAAGTATCTGTCCAGATGACCAGCTGTGGTCAGTAAAGAGCAGGCTCTAGACCTCCCAGTCCTGAAGTGTCCTTCCAGACCATGGGGTTTAGTGGCAGGTCACAGAACACAGCCTCACTGGGATGATATTGCATGTTGTTGCATGAATCCTCAGGACGGATGTGAGTGGTTATTTTGGATGAGGACCAGTCGTACTGTACTGATGATAGTTCAAATCAAACGCTTCTGTCCTGCTGGGTCAAAGCAAGCTCTGTTTTCCTCTTGGGTTTAGCCTTGCACTGCTGTGTATAAGAGAGATCACAGGGGAAGGACATGTGGGCTGACAGGCTGAATGGAGGACTGTGTGTGTGTGTGTGTGTGTGTGTGTGTGTGTGTGTGTGTGTGTGTGTGTGTGTGTGTGTGTGTGTGTGTGTGTGTGTGTGTGTGTGTGTGTGTGTGTGTGTGTGTGTGTGTGTGTGTGTGTGTGTGTGTGTGTGTGCGTGTGTGCGTGTGTGTGTGCACGAACATACAAACTCACAGACCCACATCTTCCTGTGAAGATGGTAATCGACACCCACCACAAAAACACCAACTTGAATGCCCAAATATTTCTATGCACATATGTGTTGCTGTGGAAACCCAGTTGCTACTAGCTGGGGCTCAACGCTCCCTTCCCTCTGAATGATCGGCAGCCTTGACATCTGTACTGTACTGTCTAGCATGCTACACTTCCTATTCCATATTAATTAGCTGACTGTGTCTTTTGCTCTGAAGACATCTGCTTTAGCATGGTGGCACCACAGCTTTGACACCAAGCTAGAGATCTTCTCGGATCCCGAAATTGACATCCGAACCGAATTGGATCCGTGAAATTCCTACCCGACCCCAACAGGATCGGGTCATTTCGCTTGAAAATCTATATCCGATCCGGATCCAAGGTAAACCAGATCCGACCCAAAACGTGTCCGAGTTGAGAGAGAATCAGATTCAAAATTGGGTCGGGTCTGTATCCAACCCAAATGGATCCAAAAGATTAAAAACGTAAGCCAGCAAAATTGTTTTGAATTGTCGGTGCATTTTCGGTTGTATCTAAAATATTTGTGGTGTACAGGATAGTATTTTCCTGATGACATCCCTATAGTTAGACGGAGAACATTTTGAGGTTTTCCAAAATATGTTCCTAATTTCTCTTGACCAGGACAATTTTTGGGGGGATGATCATCGCGTGCCAGACTGAGTAGTGAATAGTTCACTTTTTTAACATTACAAACTAGCCTATTTCAACATTACAAACTAGCCTATTTCAACATTACAAACTAGCCTATTTCAACATTACAAACTAGCCTATTTCAACATCACAAACTAGCCTATTTCAACATCACAAACTAGCCTATTTCAACATCACAAACTAGCCTATTTCAACATCACAAACTAGCCTATTTCAACATCACAAACTAGCCTTTTTCAACATCACAAACTAGCCTTTTTCAACATCACAAACTAGCCTTTTTCAACATCACAAACTAGCCTATTTCAACATCACAAACTAGCCTATTTCAACATCACAAACTAGCCTATTTCAACATCACAAACTAGCCTATTTCAACATCACAAACTAGCCTATTTCACTCTTTTGATAAACATTGATTTAGACTGAAGGTATGTCTAACACTTTCTAACACACAGCGCTTGCTGACTATTTAGCGTCCTAAAATCACCACATAACAATGGTATATTTCAATAACTCGGGTCTAAGTCATTATAGTAGCGTAATATTTTTTGTTCAAAATAAAATGTAGATGTATCCTTTGGGCCTACAGAATTAGCCTATACAGCCTGAGATTAGTTTGGATGTGGGTTTGATAGAAAAGTAATCCACTCCACAGTTGTGTAGGACTACCATCCAGAGGGTTCATTAAAGATTCATAATTTAAGAGAGAAGTTGTCCTGATATTTCTTATACTTATCCATGCATTACACAATCAATAAATCAGCAGCCTTTCAATATTAGGCTACAATATTTTCTGCAGACAGGTGTATCAGTCTACCACACACACACACACACACACACACACACACACACACACAACATGAGCAGATTAACTTGGTCTAAAATGGCTATTTATTAGACGATCAGAAAGAATGTGTCGGTAACTCTGCAGTATCACTTGTTTATTTTGAGCAAAAGCCACAAAACTAGAGTCACTCATCTTTATGCTGACAAATACTGTATCACACTTGACTTGAGTCATTCAACATAAGTTAACTGTTAATAAAATAGTAAAATACCCTTCTAAATAGGCCACGCCTAAACAAATCAATGACCCTGGCCTAGGCTATCATTTGTTTCCGCTGCGTCCTCTTCCTCTCCCACAACAGCTAGGGCTATAGCTTATTTCACCCCGCGTCACGTGTCTACAGTGTGCAGTGGCTGGTTTTCATGAAGCAAATATGTCATTTTGTCACAAGGATATTGACATATTGATGAAAGGGGACGCCCTGACAGTCATTTAAGATGAAAAAATAATCGTATCCGGTCAGTATTTCACATATTGTCACACAGATCCGAGGCCCATGCCACCGAGCTGAATCCAAGGGGGATCAGGTTCGGGTAGATCCGTGAAGACATCTACACCAAGCTGCCTGCAGTATACAGTCTGGCTTTATGATGTGGATCTGTGGACATTCTGGACAAAATTCTGTCAGGCTTTCAAACAGTTTTCACATGCAAGCAAAGTTTTCCTTGAAACTATTTCTTTCTAGTAATAAATGGATTCCTTCAATGAGAAAGGCCTGTTGTAAGGCATTATGCAGAGAGCCAGCCCAAGGTCTGAGTCTGGCCTGCTATACAGTCCGGCTCTGCCTGCCCTTTGATGTGGAGCTGACAGACAGGGCCCTAGCAGGCTAATCTCCCTGTTAACCCTCTCTATGCCCTCGGCTGCCAGAGGCCTGCTTCCTGTCCAACTGGATTGATGAATGGGATGTCCGATAGACAGAGGGAGAGAGGATAGGGGAATGACTGGAGGTGTATTGTTCGGAGGAACACTCGGCCTGTCTTCAGGGCTGTTTGTACGCGCCGCCGGAGGGAGAGAGGAAGTGAGGGAGGACAAAGAGCTCTCACTCCCCTCAGGCCCCTGAAACGCAGCATGAGGAGGAGGAGGAGGGGGGGGCTCTGCTTGATAAAACATCAGTTTAAAATGGATCCGTTTAGGAAATATCTTCCCTCTTTTGGGCCTGGGGTTATGTGCCGGGGGTAATGTCCGCCACCTTCAAATGGAATTAGGTCACCCCCCATCTTTCAAATTGCTATGTGTGTCTGTGTGTTTCTTTGTGTGTGCGTCTGTGTAGCTCTGTGGTCACTCTGTCCAAATATCCGTCCTCTTGCCCTGCTCCCTCTCCAATCGTTCCCTCACTCTCTGTCTCTACATCTCTCTCATCCCCCCCGGAGCAGAGAGAGAGAGCGCCCACATTCCAGGGCTGGCCATTAGAGATGTGGGGGCCAAGGCAGGGTCAGGGGCTCAAACGCTGGGATTGTTCTCCTCTCTCCTCCAGGCACAACATGCCTTTTCTCTCTGCTGCTGCTCAATAGCACCAGCAGCCTGCTCGCTCTCACTCTCCCATCGCTTTCATTCTGCAGAGCTGCCTTTGCCAACGAGCTGCAGGGAGTGTGTCAGAGTGAGTGTGTCAATGCTGTGAGTGTGTATGTTGTGTGACTGCGTGCCTCTCTCTGGATATGCCGTGTGCAGTGTGACTAACCTGGGACTAGATGGGACAGGGCCAGCCTGATGCATGGTGATGCATGCTTTTTACACTGACCTGGGAATGGTAAAAGCACAATTCTGCTGTCCTAAATGCCTAAAGCGGTGAGTAACAAGTCACACTCAACTGCTTAGCATGCTCAATTAGATTTCAATGTTTTTTCTGTATTTTTGTGAGGCAGGGAACTGCTTTCGGTTTGCACCAGTTTTTACTGTCCGTTTTAGATCTGGTTTAGTTTGTATGTGCACCATGTATGCTCGACCACACCATGATTTCTGCAGCAAGACTCAATGCTGATAATGATGGTGTGTGTGTGTGTGTGTGTGTGTGTGTGTGTGTGTGTGTGTGTGTGTGTGTGTGTGTGTGTGTGTGTGTGTGTGTGTGTGTGTGTGTGTGTGTGTGTGTGTGTGTGTGTGTGTGTGTGTGTGTGTGTGCGTGTGTGCGTGTGTGTGAGAGTTGACATTGTTCCAATGAGGGGTCGCTGACCGCAGCATCTTTTCACCACTGGTTGAGTTCTGATTGCGTCGTGTTCCAGACGTTGGTGTCCCTCAGGGGGCTGCATCTAAGGGACTATGTCATTGTCAGCCCCTCCTCACCTCCCCCCTCCCCATGTTGCGGCAGAGGTGTCTTTCTTGCATTCTTCTTAACGACCCTACTGTACCAGAGCAGCGTTTCCCCTATATGTATTTATCAGCGACGCACCGCTGCAGATATTGACTAATACAAACAACACAACATTATGCATTTCATTCAACTGTCTTCCTTGACCACTCTTTGAAGCACTGCTTTCTCTTCTGTATGATCAAATATATGCTGCCTCGCTTTCGCCCCCTGCTGTCCTCCGGGACTGTCTTGCCTAAGAATGGCTCACTCTGACTCTGCAACAATATGCACACTTCAACACCAACACCCACTGCAATAATGAATAACTCAGAATAATAACATAGACACTCCAGTAATGTCCTATATGTACCTCAGTAATGAGCCTTGTTGGAGGAGGATTCAGTCAGGTCTGGTTCCAAACTGCAGCGGGCACACACACACACACACACAGAGACCTGTTATTACAGCACAGTCTCTGAAGACACAACTCTGTAATGTCCTCTAGAGCGGTAGAAACTAGCAGAAGAGTATTCCAGCCAGATGTGTGTGGTTAGGGTAGAGGGAGGACAGTGGGTTTAAGGGGTCCAGGGGTGAGGGCGGAGGCGTTCTGGGGTTTACAAGCTGAGAGGTTGTCAAAAACAAAATGAGAGGGTTCGACCCCGGCCTCGTTGTCTGGTTCTGCTGTCGACAGAGGAATGGAGTGTGGAGCACGCACCCCTGAGACTAGTGGAAGGAAGAGGCCTCTGATGGGACGCCAGAGTGATTTATGGGTAATGCGCAGGTCACGGAGCTCCCATGGTGCAGAAAGCCATCATTCTGACTGAGAAGTCTGAAGTGACTGGAGTCCAGGGGAATGTTGAGGTCCTGGTGTCAACTAGGTACCAGTGTGCCCTCGTGGCCCTATGAAAGGTGTCTTCTAGAGCCAGCTGTTAAAGCCATCCCTCCCTCAGCTGTTAACCTCTGCTGTGTGTGTGTGTGTGTGTGTGTGTGTGTGTGTGTGTGTGTGTGTGTGTGTGTGTGTGGGTGTGGGTGTGGGTGTGGGTGTGTGTGTGTGTGTGGGTGTGTGGGTGTATCCCTAGACTCAGGCTGGGTCTAAGCCAGCAGCTGTCATCTTGTTAGGTTACAGATGTAATACAAGGCTGGAGGTTGGGGAAGCTAAGAGGAGCGTCTCTCCAAGCCTAATGTATACAGCCCAGTCAGACTCGCCTGAGCACTAACTCAAGCTCTCTCACACCCTGGGGGATTTTTTTGTGCGCGTGCGCGTGCGTGCGCTTGTGTGCACTTGTGTGCCCTGGCTCTAACAGTGGACCAGCTGTCTGTGACCAGACCCAACCCAGTGTTGCTGTGGAAACCAGAGGAGAAAACAACAAGTTAAGAATTTTCCCCAGAATGACTGCAGCTCGGCCAAACTAGCTCTGTGACAAACTCATCAAACTCATCACACACAGAAAACCATCAGAAACTATTCTGACCATCGTATGTGAGTAGGCACCATGTGATGTGATGAGATGAGTTTGTCACAGAGCTAGTTCGGCCGAGCTGCAGTCATTCTGGGGAAAATTCCTAATTTGTTGTTTTCTCCTCTGGTTTCCACAGCAACACTGGGTCGGGTCTGTTACAGTGAAATGTTTACTTACAAGCCCTTAACCAACAATGCAGTTAAGGAAACAAAGTGTTAAAGTATTTACTAAAATAAACTGAATTAAAAAATAAATAAGGAGCATGAATAAAATAACAGCTGCGAGGCTATATACAGGGTGTACCGGAACAGAGTCACAGGTTGTTCCAGGTAGTTGAGGTAATATGGACATGTAGGTAGAGGTAAAGTGACTATGCATAGATAATAAACAGAGAGTAGCAGCAGCGTAAAAATGGGGGGTGGGGACAATGCAAATAGTCCGGGTAGCCATTTGGTTAACTGTTCAGGAGTCTTATGGCTTGGGGGTAGAAGCTGTTAAGAAGCCTTTTGGACCTAGACTTGGCGCTCCGGTACCGCTTGCCGTGCGGTAGCAGAGAGAACAGTCTATGACTTGGGTGGCTGGAGTCTTTGCCAAATCTTTTCAGTCTCCTGAGGCTTTGTCGTGCCCTCTTCACAACTGTCTTGGTGTGTTTGGACCATTCTAATTTGTTGGTGATGTGGACACCAAGGAACTTGAAGCTCTCAACCTGCTCCACTACAGCCCGTCGATGAGAATGGGGTGTACTCGGCCCTCCTTTTCCTGTAGTCCACAATCATCTCATATGTCTTGATCACATTGAGGGAGAGGTTGTTGTCCTGGCACTACACTGCCAGGTCACTGACTTCCTCCCTATAGGCTGTCTCATTGGTGTCGGTGATCAGGCCTACCACCGTTGTGTCATCTGCAAACTTAATGATGGTGTTGGAGTCGTGCCTGGCCATGCAGTCATGAGTGAACAGGGAGTACAGGAGGGGACTGAGCACGCACCAGCTGTTATTTACAAATAGACACAGACCGCCACCCCTTGTCTTACCGGAGGCAGCTGTTCTATCTTTCCGATGCACAGAAAACCCAGCCAGCTGTATATTATACATGTCGTCGTTCAGCCACGACTCAGTGAAACATAAGATATTACAGTTTTTAATGTCCCATTGGTAGGATATTCTTGATCGGCCCTCATCCATTTTGTTATCCAATGATTGCACGTTGGCTAATAGGACTGATGGTAGAGCGGATCCTTACAAGGCACCCCGACCTACGTCCGCGATATCTCCGTCTCTTCTTCATGCGAATGACGGGGATGTGTGCCTTGTCGGGTGTCTGAAGTAAATCCTTTTCGTCTGACTCGTTAATGAAAAAATCTTTGTCCAGTTCGAGGTGAGTAATCTTTTAGGTCATAAGAGATGGTGGCAGAAACATTATGTATAAAATAAGTTACAAATAATGCGAAAAAACACACACAATAGCACACTTGGTTAGGAGCCTGTAAAACGTCAGCCGTCTCTTCCGGCGTCATCATCATCATATTAATGAAGCTTCCTGCGCCATCATCATCATATTAATGAAGCATTTGGTGACATCATTGTTCCCTCTGTTTCTGCTCCACTGTAGAGATTTTTAATGCCGTCGTAATGCCCAATTGAACTTCCCTCCTCTCTCCACAGTCCACACACACACCCTCATAATGGAGCTCTGTGTACCTCAGCACAATGCCATGGAGCCTCCATTTAGTGTCTATTGGGTAATAAACAGCTCTAGGCTCATTCCAACAGGCAGCACTCAGTCTAAAGCCTGATCTAGACACACACCAGACATACCAAGCTCCCTGAATATCTGTGGTGAATATCTGGTGAATATCTGTGGTGAATATCTGTGATGAATATCTGTGGTGAATATCTGTGGTGAATATCTGTGGCACATCGTCCTCTCTGGTTCAGGGATTTTGTTGTTTTGGCTCGTTTTTTCATGTGACCTGAATATGTTTTTAATATTAAATGTCATGCAATGCAAATGTACAACAATGTGTCTTACAATGTGTCCTACAATGTGTCCTACAGTACTATACATCCCCCAACCCCCCAACTCTCCCTCCATACTCTCATATCACTAACTATGTCCATCCTAAAACGTGCACCATAACTGTCACCAACCCCTAACATGTGACCCTACGTCCAAAACGGTGTGCTTTACGTGTATGAATAAATGGGGTTGTGAGTTTCCCCAAGAGTTTCCCCAAGACTTGAGTGAATAACACCTACACCACAGTGTTGTTTCATAAAGGTTGGAAAAGAGAAGCTGAAGACTTAATAGATTTGTAGGCTAATACCCCTCTTGTGTGTGGATATGGGTCACTGGGTTATGGTTAGGGTTCTGGGGGTTCCTGTACAACAGTGTGTCTTGGACTTCCTGTGACGTCCCCTCTCTCCCTCTCAGTCTCGGGAGCAGTCTGATGATGAGCAGACAGAGGACTCAATGAAGTTCAAACGGCTCCACAAGCTGGTCAACTCTACCCGCCGCGTCAGGAAGAAACTCATCAAGGTGGAAGAGGGCAAGAAACGAGGCTCCGAAGGTACGGCACATGTCAGTTTACAATTGGCTCATTCATCCCCCTCCTCTCCCCTGTAACTATTCCCCAGGTCGTTGCTGCAAATGAGAACGTGTTCTCAGTCAACTTACCTGGTAAAATAACGGTAAAATAAAATAAAAAATAAAAAAATGTCCATAGGGATTTCTGAATAAACAGTTTGAGTTAGTATGGACTCCATACTAACTCAAACTGTATATTCAGAAATCCCGTAACAGAAATCTCGTAACAGAAATCCCGTAACAGAAATTCCGTTATCCCGCAGCACTTTGTAAACATTCAGTGGAAATGTGAATGGGATAGAAGTGTTTTTGCTCTTTTTGAGGTTACTCTGTAATGGATAAATGATGTTCCTCTCCTCCCTGAAGATTCTCTGAGCTTGGAGGCATCTCCTACATGTGAGGACAACACAGCCCTGTACACAGGGGTCCTGAAGAAGTCCAGCCTGCCCCAGGATGCATCCATGTCCTCCCTGACCCAGGACCAGCTCTCTCTGGATGGGGACACAGACAGCTTGACCACCTCCCCTTCCTCCAGCAGCCTGGACACCTCCTGGTCCGGACACAAGCTGGTCAAGGCCTTCTCTAAGTCCAGCAGCACCCACGGCCTCATCCGGCCTCCCAGGAGACTCCCTGCTGGGCCTGAGGCTTTGGGAGCCGCCGGAGTGGGAGGTAGTGGATCCTCCTTCTCAGAGCTGGACGGCTGTGGTGCCGAGGCCAAAGAGAAGGTGTCGCACTCCATGACGGAGGGCGAGATGCGGAAAGCCCTGACCTCTCTCTCCCATGGGGTAAGTAATGACACACTCTACGGTTTCTACGGCCTCACCCGGCCACGCCCCAAACCACACCCCCAGCCCCGCCTCCTTGTTGCCCTCGATGACGTCTCCCAGGGTAGCCCCAAACCCGCCCGTCACCACACCAGCTGGCTCAGGAAGCCTGACCCCAATTACGCCTACTCCACCAAACACCTGCTCTACCAGCGCTCCCGGAACTGCGCCAAAACACCAGGGGTGCCCTCCTCCTGTTCCTCCCCCTCGCCCCCCGCCCGTTGTGACCTGGCCAAGGCTAAGGGTGGTACGCTGGGTGGAGGGGGGTGTGGGGGCTGGGCATTCCCCACTCGCAGGCTCCGCAGCCGGACGGCGGTGAGCGAACTGAACATCACGTACGTGGTGGAGCGCAGCCTCTACGGCCACCTCAACTGGGCCCAGCTAGTCCGGCCCGTCACCCTCAGCCGTGCCGAGCGCCGCTGCCTGTTGGAGGAGGACAGGGAGGCGGACAGGAAGTGGGCGGCCAGCGTGGACCGCTGCACCAAGCGCGTGCTCTTACGCATCCAGCAGAAGTCTGTGAGTTCTACTGTACAGCAGGGCGGGGGTGGGCTAGGCAGCGCCTCCGCCTGGCCAGGAGGACCAAGGCTACCTCCAAGGCTGCAGAGTAACCCTGAGGCTTAGATACAGACACAGGGTGGATGATGTTTCCTTCTTCTCTGCTTTAATCCAGCAAGAATATTTAGAAAGTGTAGTTTAACAGAGACCTCCATAAAGAAACAGAACATTACACAATCTTTAAATATGAAAGCTTTTGGCGTCATAGTTGATTTTAATGTGATATGAAATAGTAATGGGATGTTCCACTTAGGAGGTTAACAGTGGATACCAGTGTAACAGCAGAGGGTGTATACCTGGCATTTGAAAATGTCACCCAGCCCAAACCCTGTAGGGAGTCTGCTGAGTCAGAACAGACTGAAGAGACAGAGACACGGTTGTGTTGGGTCACTGCTCAGGGGCTGACAGACACACTTGACAGACACATTCTCTCTCCTTTCTTCTTTCTAGCTTTCTCCATCCTTTTCTATCCCTCCCTCCTCTTAGCTTCTCTCTCTCTCCTCTGTGTGTCTGGTTTCAGTAGAAGGGGAACAGAGTGATCTCTTTTCCAGCTCAGTGTGAAAGAAAAGGAAAGAGATCTGGGACTGTGACAGTGGCCATAAGCCCAGCTAGATGGTCTGGACTGGCCAGGCCAAACAAGCCTCCACATGTCATTGAGACAGAAGTAATGATAAGGTTTGGTCAGTGTGTGAAAGTTTGATCACAAGTCAATACAAATCTAGCATGGAAGTGTTAGTGTTGATAGTAGGAATCCTACTGAAAGAGAATTTAGATCGACACGGGGAAGTTAAACAGAGATATTCTGCAGCCTTGAAGAAGCCTGAGTACTGGCTTTTACTTGTCAATCATTGGATGTGGTTCTTCATCCATAGACATTTTTATTCATCCGTTCAGTTCTCTTTTTTTGGGTTTTATCTTTTTGATCGTGCCTCCGTCGGCATGGTTACAGATGTAGTGGAATTTTCTTTCTCTCTTTTTTTTTTTACTGTCATGTGGAAGATGGTTTTCTGAGTGCATGACCATTCCATTGAATATACCCAACAGCATCGCTCCATCTGTAGACTTCTTTTTGGACGCTTTCTCAATTGCTTCTCTTCACCACACTTTGGAACTGCGGATATGGACACGATAGAAATGGTGGTCTCACACATACCATAAAACAAGTCATCTCAAGGATGAAAGGAAACCTGGGACTGTTGTCGGAAACTGCTAGAGTAAATTAGGAATGCCCTGTAACGGGAAGAGCAGATTTAATTAGTAACGCTTCACTACCTGAGATACTATAGGGGTGTGTATGCATCAGTGCTCTTGCTTCTTAGTACAATTCTAACCCAAAGAGAGGCCTGGAGGTCAAAGCTAGTACAATTGACTGGTTCTATCATGACTGGTTCTATCTTTATCAAATGGAGGGAGAATCTAGAAAACCCCCTGCATATCCCTCAGTCTGATACATGATATTTTCTGTGATAATTTACCTCTCCTAACCTCCCCCCAATCCTCCCCTTTCTATAACCTAACCCAGTGTAGAAGTTTTCATATCTCAATGTTTGTGTTTCCAGAGAACCTACCTTCGTAATTAAACCCAAGGGAATGGTTGGGTTGGGCCATAGTTTGTTATATTTCAGCGTGACCACATCTAACCAAATTATTTCATTTAATTTCACTCTATGCTTGCTTCCCATTAAAGTAACATAAACTTGCAGAATAACAGTGACTCCCATTCAATTCTCAATGGATGATCAAACACCTGGTTTAAATTTGATCACACAATAACTAATGTACATTATGTAATAAACAGAAATGCATTTCAGTTTCACATCACGTCACTTCTGTTGCCCGTCCCAAATGAGGCCATAACATGACATACACGTACAGACAGACGGTAACGCTCACAAACCCATATATAACATACAGCCGTGAATCAACCTGCTGCCATTATGACTCCGCCAAGCATGAATCATTGTGATTTGACTCTTACTGGGCATGGATGAGAGTTGATGTCATTTGAATAGATTCTAATTTATTTTAACTCTCTTGTTCAAAATCTTTCCTACCTCTCTTTCTCTCTCTCTGACTCTCTCTCTCTCTGACTCTCTCTCTCTCTGACTCTCTCTCTCTGACTCTCTCTCTCTGACTCTCTCTCTCTGACTCTCTCTCTCTGACTCTCCTTCCTCTCCCTTTAACAGAGGACATGTAGTTTTGGAGGGTTTGACCTGTCCAACAGGTCACTCCATGTGGTCAGTGGAGGCTCAGAGCCCAATGTAAGTACTACCACATTACTGATGACTCAGGGTTGAGGGGGCGCAATGCTTAGAGAAGTCGACTCAAACACATTCTCTCTCTCTCTTTCTTTCTGTCTCTGTTTTCTCTTTCCACTCTCCCTCCTTCCCTCCTTCCTTCTCTCAGAGTAAGGATCCAGAGGCTGTATACCGGGAGGTAGTCAAGTCTCCCAACACGTCTCGTATCTCTCTGGGGAAGAAGGTCAAGTCCGTCAAAGAGACCATGAGAAAACGCATGTCCAAGAAGTACAGCAGCTCACTGTCTGAACAGGTACACACACACGCACACATATACAGGCGTTCAAACCTATAATTTACAAAGAATTCAAGTTTCATAGAATAAAAAGGCTTGATCCTAGTGGACTGAATTCTCCCCATTGTTGTTCTGCTCTCATTATGGGCTTTACGTGTGTGTGTGTGTGTGTATGTGTGTGTGTGTGTGTGTGTGTGTGTGTGTGTGTGTGTGTGTGTGTGTGTGTGTGTGTGTGTGTGTGTGTGTGTGTGTGTGTGTGTGTGTGTGTGTGTGTGTGTGGACATGTTTCTGTTGGTTACAAAGTAGACACCCAGTTCTCTCACACACAAAGAGATGTGTGACACACATATACACACAGTCAGACGTCACACACACAGTTGGGAATTTTTTGGGGCTGTCCACACTCTGGTCTCAGCTTTCTCAGGCCCAGGATTGGACTCTAGGTGGAGGGTAGGGTGTGTTCTGGAGGGTCTGAGCTCATCCTGTGAGGCAAGCATCCCACACGCCAGGCCAGGCCAGAGCTCTAAGACATGGGGGCTTTGGCTCTGGGACTCGGTGTGTGTGTGTGTGTGTGTGTGTGTGTGTGTGTGTGTGTGTGTGTGTGTGTGTGTGTGTGTGTGTGTGTGTGTGTGTGTGTGTGTGTGTGTGTGTGTGTGTGTGTGTGTGTGTGTGTGTGTGTGTGGCATTGGCATTCATACCATATTCACATGATCAAATATCACAATACAGTATGGGTTTTGGCCTGGTATCTAGGCTGTCAGAGGGTACACTAAGTAAGCCTTGGAGTGGCACAATCTGTTGACTGCTCGCTGCAAACTTGTTTCCTCAGAGATAAACAGAAGAGATTTTTGGAACTTCAGTCCTTTGACCCAGAAAAAGGTTGAATTAGTCATGAATTTGTTGCTTGGAAAGATCGGGTAGGAGACTTGATGAGCTCTAACTTTAGTGAGGCTATTTTACATTCCATGCTGCCATCTAATGGCAGTGGTGAATTCTCCTTCAGTAAAGCTACTGTCATGTTTTATTTAAAAAAAATTAAATTTCACCTTTATTTAATTAACCAAGTAGGCCAGTTGAGAACAAGTTCTCATTTACAGCAGTGAGACAAAAACAACAACACAGAGTTACACATAAACAAACGTACAGTCAATAACACAAAAGAAAATAAAAATATAAAAATCTATGTACAGTGTGTGCAAATGTAGAAGAGTAGGGAGGTAGGCAATAAATTGGGCCCTAGAGGCAAAAATAATTACAATTTAGCATTAATACTGGAGTGATAGATGTGCAAGTAGAGATACTGGGGTGCAAAAGAGCAAGAGGGTAAGTAATAATATGGGGATGAGGTAGTCGGGTGTGCTATTTACAGATTGGCTGTGAACAGGTACAGCTGCTCTGACAGCTGATGCTTAAAGTCAGAGAGGGAGATATAAGTCTCCAGCTTCAGTGATTTTTGCAATTCGTTCCAGTCATTGGCAGCAGAGAACTGGAAGGAAAGGCGGACAAAGGAAGTGTTGGCATTGGGGATGACCAGTGCAATATACCTGCTGGAGCGCGTGCTACGGGCGGGTGTTGCTATGGTGACCAGTGAGCTGATATAAGACGGGGCTTTACCTAGTAAAGACTTATAGATGACCTGGAGCCAGTGGGTTTGGCGACGAATATGAAGCGAGGGCCAGCCAACGAGAGCATACTGGTCGCAGGGGTTGGTAGTATATGGGGCTTTGGTGATAAAACGGATGGCACTGTGATAGACTACATCCAATTTGTTGAGTAGAGTGTTGGGGGCTATTTTGTAAATGACATCGCCGAAGTCAAGGATCGGTAGGATAGTCAGTTTTACGAGGGTATGTTTGGCGGCATGAGTGAAGTAGGCTTTTTTGCGAAATAGGAAGCCGATTCTAGATTTAATGTTGGATTGGAGATGCTTAATGTGATTCTGGAAGGAGAGTTTACAGTCTAACCAGACACCTAGGTATTTGTAGTTGTCCACATATTCTCGGTCAGATCCGTCCAGAGTAGTGGTGCTAGTCGGGCGGAAGGGTGCGGGCAGCAATCGGTTGAAGAGCATGCACTTAGTTTTACTAGCATTTAAAGCAGTTGGAGGCCACGGAAGGAGTATTGTATGGCATTGAAGCTCGTTTGGAGGTTTGTTAGCACAGTGTCCAAAGAAGGGCCAGATGTATACAGAATGGTGTCGTCTGTGTAAAGGTGGATCAGAGAATCACCAGCAGTGACATCATTGATATATACAGAGAAAAGAGTCGGCCCGAGAATTGAACCTTGTGGCACCCCCATAGAGACGGAGACAGGCCCTCTGATTTGGCACACTGAACTCTATCTGAGAAGTAGTTGGTGAACCAGGCAAGGCAGTCATTTGAGAAGCCAAGGCTATTGAGTCTGTCGATAAGAATGTGGTGATTTACAGAGTCGAAAGCCTTGGCCAGGTTCATGAAGACGGCTGCACAGTACTGTCTTTTATCGATGGTGGTTATGATATTGTTTAGGACCTTGAGAGTGGCTGAGGTGTACCCATGTCCAGCTCGGAAACCAGATTGCATAGTGGAGAAGGTACGGTGGGATTCGACATGGTCGGTGATCTGTTTATTACCTTGGCGTTCAAATATTTTAGAAAGGCAGGGCAAGATGGATATAGGTCTATAACAGTTTGGGTCTAGAGTGTCGCCCCCTTTGAAGAGGGGGATGACAGCGGCAGCTTTCCAATCTTTGGGGATCTCAAATGACACGAAAGAAAGGTTGAATAGGCTAGTAATAGGGGTTGCAACAATTTCGGCGGATAAATTTAGAAAGAGAGGGTCCAGATTGTCTAGCCCAGCTGATTTGTAGGGATCCAGATTTTGCAGAACATTAGCTGTCTGGATTTGGGTGAAGGAGAAGCGAGGGGGGGGGGACAAGTTGCTGCAGGGGGTGCTGAGATGTTGGCCAGGGTAGCGGTAGCCAGGTGGAAAGCATGGCCAGCCGTGGAGAAATGCTTATTTAAATGATCGATTATCGTAGATTTATCAGTGGTGACAGTATTTCCTATCCTCAGTGCAGTGGGCAGCTGGGAGAAGGTGCTCTTATTCTCCTAAGACTTTACAGTGTCCCAAAACCTTTTGGAATTAGTGCTACAGGAAGCAAATTTCTGTTTGAAAAAGCTAGCCTTAGCTTGCCTAAATGACTGAGTATATTGGTTCCTGACTTCTCTGAAAAGCTGCATATCGCGGGGGCTATTTGATGCAAAACGCCACAGGATGTTTTTGTGCTAGTCAACGGCAGTCAAGTCTGGGGGGAACCAAGGGCTATATCTGTTCTTAGTTCCACATTTTTTGAACGGGGCATGCTTATTTAAGATGGAGAGGAAAGCACTTTTGAAGAGCACCCAGGCATCCTCGACTGACGGGATGAGGTCAATATCCTTCCAGGATACCCGGGCCAGGTCGATTAGAAAGGCCTGCTCGCTGAAGTGTTTTAGGGAGCGTTTGACAGTGATGAGGGGTGGTCGTTTGACCGCGGACCCAGTACGCACGCAGGCAATGAGGCAGTGATCACTGAGATCCTGGTTGAAGACAGCAGAGGTGTATTTAGAGGACAGGTGGGTCAGGATGATATCTAAGAGGATGCTCATGGTTACGGATTTAGGGTTGTACCTGGTTTGTGTGAGATTGAGGCAATCTAGCTTAGATTGTAGGACGTCCGGGGTGTTAAGCATGTCCCAGTTTAGGTCACCAAACAGTACGAACTCTGAAGCTAGATGGGGGGCGATCAATTCACATATGGTGTCCAGGGCACAACTTGGGGCAGAGGGGAGTCTATAACAAGCGCCAACAGTGAGAGACTTGTTTCTGGAAAGGTGGATTTTTTTTGTTTTTTTTATTTAATTTTTAATTTTATAAATTTTATCCCCTTTTCTCCCCAATTTTCGTTGTGTCCAATTGCTAGTAATTACTATCTTGTCTCATCGCTACAACTCCCGTACGGGCTCGGGAGAGACGAAGGTCGAAAGCCACGCGTCTTCCGAAGCACAACCCAACCAAGCCGCACTGCTTCTTAACACAGCGCGCCTCCAACCCGGAAGCCAGCCGCACCAATGTGTCGGAGGAAACACCGTGCACCTGGCCCCCTTGGTTAGCGCGCACTGCGCCCGGCCCACCACAGGAGTCGCTGGAGCGCGATGAGACAAGGATATCCCTACCGGCCAAACCCTCCCTAACCCGGACGACGCTAGCCCAATTGTGCGTCGCCCCACGGACCTCCCGGTCGCAGCCGGCTGCGACAGAGCCTGGGCGCGAACCCAGAGACTCTGGTGGCGCAGCTAGCACTGCGATGCAGTGCCCTAGACCACTGCTCCACCCGGGAGGCTGAAAGGTGGATTTTTAAAAGTAGAAGCTCGAATTGTTTGGGCACAGACCTGGATAGTATGACAGAACTCTGCAGGCTATCTCTGCAGTAGATTGCAACTCCGCCCCCTTTGGCAGTTCTATCTTGTCAGAAAATGTTATAGTTAGGGATGGACATTTCTGGATTTTTGGTGGCCTTCCTAAGCCAGGATTCAGACATGGCTAGGACATCTGGGTTGGCGGAGGCTTCTAATTAGGCTTCTAATGTTAACATGCATGAAACCAATGCTTTTACGGTTACAGAAGTCAACAAATGAGAGCGCCTGGGGAATGGGAGTGATGCTGGGGGCTGCAGGGGTTAACCTCTGCATCACCAGAGGAACAGAGGAGGAGTAGGATAAGAGTACGGCTAAAGGCTAAAAGAACTGGTCGTCTAGTGCGTTTGGAACAGAGAGTTAAAGGAGCAGGTTTCTGGGCGTGGAAGAATAGATTCAAGGCATAATGTACAGACAATGGTATGGTAGGATGTGAGAACAGTGGAAATAAGCCTAGGCATTGAGTGACGATGAGAGGTTTTGTCTCTAGAGGCACCATTTAAGCCATGTGCAGTCACCGCATGTGTGGGGGGGTGTAACATAAGGGCTAGCTAAGGCATATTGAGCAGAGCTCGAGGCTCTACAGTGAAATAAGACAAAAATGACTAACCAAAACAGCAATAGACAAGGCATATTGACATTAGGGAGAGGCATGTGTAGCCAAGTGATCATAGGGTCCAGTGAGTAGCAAGGTGAGCTGGAGGCACGGCGATTCAGACAGCTAGCAGGCCGGTGCTAGCAGATGGGCCTCAGGGGAACGTCGCAACGGGAGAGTCTTATGAAATCCCCTCGGACGGTTACGTCGGCAGACCAGTCGTGATGGATTGGCGGGGCTCCGTGTTGGCAGCAAAGGGTCCAGGCCAATTGGCAGAAGAGGTATTGAAGCCCAGGAATTATCTGATGGAATTCTTTGGCTAGCCGGGAGAAGGGCCTAGCTCGAGGCTAGCTCCAGGTTAACTGGTGCTTGCTTCCGGACAGAAATCCCCTCGGACGGTTACGTCGGTAGACCAGTCGTGATGGATCGGCGGGGCTCCGTGTCGGCAGCAGAGGGTCCAGGCCAAATGGCAAAAGAGGTCATTGAAGCCCAGGGATTGCTTGATGGAATCTCTTCTGCTAGCCGGGAGATGGGCCTAGTTCGAGGCTAGCTCTAGGCTAACTGGTGCTTGCTTTGGAACAGAGACGTTAGATTGGAGTAGCCACGGATAACTGCTAGCTAGCTGCGATGATCCGCAGTAAAGGTTCAGAGCTTGCGGTAGGATTCCGGAGATGTGGTAGAGAAAAGCAGTCCAAAAATGCTCTGGGTAGATATCGCGCTGTGCAGGCTGGCAGGAGTTGCCTGGGCTGAGGTGATGACCGCTAGCTTCTGAAGGGGCTTTCGGTTCAAAACTGTAAAAATAGCAGATCCTTACCACATTGGGTGAGGCGGGTTGCAGGAGAGTATGTTCAGTCTGTAGATGGAAAAATAATACACATATATACGAAGAAAAACTAAATATACAAGGGACGGGACAAGACAATCAAAACAGACATCCCCACTGCTACGCCATCTTGGAATTTGTGACTGATACTGTATCACGTTGACATCTGTTTCTCTCTCTCCATCTCTTTCTTCATCTCTCTCTCTCTCACCCCTCTGCTCTCCACTTCTACCTTTCTGCACCACTCCCCTCGCACCCTCCAGTCGAGCCCAGACGGGACACCCAGCTCCCCCCAGTCCCCTCAGCCAGACACAGACTCTCTGGAGAAACCCAAGCTAAAGGCTGGAGGATCAGTGGAGAGCCTCCGGAGCTCCCTCAGTGGGCAAAGCTCCATGAGTAAGTACCCTGTGTGTGTGTGTGTGTGTGTGTGTGTGTGTGTGTGTGTGTGTGTGTGTGTGTGTGTGTGTGTGTGTGTGTGTGTGTGTGTGTGTGTGTGTGTGTGTGTGTGTGTGTGTGTGTGTGTGTGTGTGTGTGTGTGTGTGTGTGTGTGTGTGTGTGTGTGTGTGTGTGTGTGTGTGTTACAGTACACATTAAGACAGTGCACAAAGCGCGACACAAGGGGGCACTGTTATTACATCTCTCTTGCAACATTCTTATACAGACTTAAAACCCCTTATCAAGTCTGCTGTGTCAGCTAGTATACATCTCATCGTCATGATCTGAACTCTATGTTATAGCTCCATGTCACAACCACACCTACTCCCATTGGAGGGTTCAGAGATGACATGCGACATCATCTGGTCCTATCTGGTGAAAGCTTCTTCTCACGTTGTGACTGACCATGATCTTACCCTGGCATGTGTTCAGACAACTTGCCTAGTTAAATACGGTTAAAAAAAGATAGAAGTTGCCTGAACACATATATAATTATTCTATCTTTCTCTCATGTCTTGAGGTTAGAGTTAGACTAAGGGCTGTGAGGGCTGGGTTGATGTTTGTTAGTTAGTTAATGAGAGAGAGTGTCCCTTGTTGACTGTTGTTGGCCTAGGCCCATAGGGCCGGAGAGGCTGAGACACAAGCTAATTATTAAATAGGAAGGCTTTTCTCTCTGCTTCCTACACTCATCATTACAGATCAGACATCCAGAGAGACATCCATGGGAAGACAGCAGCACGTTATATACACACTGGCTACAAGTGATAGGCTGTTATTAATGGGTATTCACACATACTCTGGCCTTGTGTGAATAGATGGGTACATCTAACTCTCTCATTTAAAATAAATTGATGTTCATTTGCTCAGTTTCAAAACACTCAAATCACATGAGTATTGAATACATCTATTTGGATGAAATGAAATGTATATCTGGGGTTTGACCGTGTGTGGTCCTTGCATTGTGTGTTGCAGGTGGTCAGACGGTCAGCACCACAGACTCGTCAGCCAGTAACAGAGAGAGTGTTAAGTCTGAGGATGGAGATGACGAGGAGCCTCCCTACAGAGGGCCCTTCTGTGGCAGGGCGCGAGTACACACTGACTTCACTCCTAGCCCCTACGATTCCGATTCCCTCAAACTAAAGGTAACATACACTTACTCACCTCCACCTCCACACGTATCAACACATAGTCCCTACGGTACTGACTTTCTCAAATGAAGGGCAACACACAGACACTTATTGACTCATAAGCACAACCCTGAATTCATATACGCCCTCAACACCCTCTACACGCTGTATTCACTCACACACACACACACACACACACACACACACACACACACACACACACACACACACACACACACACACACACACACACACACACACACACACACACACACACACACACACACACACACACACACACACACACACACACACACACACACACACACGCACACACTTGATGGCTGATAGTTTTAGCATTTTCTCATGTGAATGTGTTTTGTGTCTTCCAGAAAGGGGATGTGATCGACATCATCAGTAAGCCACCCATGGGGACGTGGATGGGCCTGCTCAATAACAAGGTGGGCACCTTTAAGTTCATCTATGTGGACGTGCTGAGTGAGGAGGAGGAGAAGCCCAAAAGACCCGTGAGGAGGAGGAGGAAGGGCAGACCTCCCAAACCCACCTCTGTAGAAGAGCTGCTGGAACGCATCAACCTCAAGGTACACACACTGGTCACACACACCTTTACACACACGCGTTTGTTTAACACACTCATAAACATGCACCTGTACATTGCACACGAACACACAACCCTATACAAACCACACCAATGTGAAGGTGTTCTGTACAAGTTGAATAGTAGTCCTGCAACTTCCCTCCTACAGTCAGAATCATATCCCAGCCATCTAGAAAAAACACCCTGCCTCTTCTGTCAACCACCCAGCCTAGGCAGCTCAGCCTCCCCAGGGAGAGAGCACCGTAGGTGGGCTGTTTCTGGATGAGCCCAGCCTAGGCAGCTCAGCCTCCCCAGGGAGAGAGCACCGTAGGTGGGCTGTTTCTGGATGAGCCCAGCCTAGGCAGCTCAGCCTCCCCAGGGAGAGAGCACCGTAGGTGGGCTGTTTCTGGATGAGCCCAGCCTAGGCAGCTCAGCCTCCCCAGGGAGAGAGCACCGTAGGTGGGCTGTTTCTGGATGAGCCCAGCCTAGGCAGCTCAGCCTCCCCAGGGAGAGAGCACCGTAGGTGGGCTGTTTCTGGATGAGCCCAGCCTAGGCAGCTCAGCCTCCCCAGGGAGAGAGCACCGTAGGTGGGCTGTTTCTGGATGAGCCCAGTCTAGGCAGCTCAGCCTCCCCAGGGAGAGAGCACCGTAGGTGGGCTGTTTCTGGATGAGCCCAGCCTAGGCAGCTCAGCCTCCCCAGGGAGAGAGCACCGTAGGTGGGCTGTTTCTGGATGAGCCCAGCCTAGGCAGCTCAGCCTCCTCAGGGAGAGAGCACCGTAGGTGGGCTGTTTCTGGATGAGCCCAGCCTGATGAAGCTCTGACATGACAGATTACAGACTAGGCTATGTCCCTGGCTCTCCCCTACTCAAGGACATAAGTAACATAACGGTACATTATCATTGCCTGGGCAGAGCAGAGACTATATTACAGGGTTGAAGACCTCCCATAAGTCTACTACTATCCTACTATATACAGTACATGTGCATCAAGGTACACATGTCATGTCCGTCGTCACATACGTAGTTGTGAGTTCGGGGAGTGGGAGAGCAGACTAAACACACGACCTCCTAAACCCACCCGTAACAACTGGTGACCATGCAAAGACATTATACTGAGACTGTTCCACCTTGTTCTGTTTTGTTTCATGTCACGCTCGCACGATACATGAGTGTTTTTGGCAAGTATTTATTTAGATTTCTCTTTTGTTTATTTAAAAGGAGAACTAGGGAAAAGTTTTTTGTCCAGATTTGGTTAGCGAGTTCAGATACATTTACTGATGCAGGTTTACTGGTGATTGAATCAAGGATATGTACACCTTAAAGTGACAAGAAAAAGCTGACTAACAAAAGTAACAAGAGTAAGACGCCGTAATAACCTTGCTGACTAATTCTACATAAAACAGAGCTCTTTGTGGTCAGGGCGTTCCTAAAAACACAACGACAAAGTGGAGTGCGCTTCGAAGTAGCCATCTTTTTATCTTTGTTTTCTCTTTTGAAATCTTCCATTTTAACTTGATTGTAGTCTTGGAGCAAATGTGATTTTACCTTTACCAAATATGCTAGGATGTTACATGAAAGACGAAGATCCTTCAAATGAGAAGGTTGTGTAGAGTAGTGGTCTTTGGTTTTGTCTCATCCTTCTTTATCTTAGCAGAAATAGAGCTGAAAGTCACTTTTAGCTAAGGATGGAAGTCTCCGTGGTTACAGTGGTGACATGCAGTCTGTGTGTATTGTACCCTTTAGATGTTTGGGTTGGACAAAACTTTAGACTGAACCAGTTTCCACAATCTCCTTGTTGAAAGTAGGAACCGATTATGATGGGCTGAGATGTTAACTTTAGCTGTGCCTGTTCCGAAACACACAGAGGGTGTAGTGTGATATTTTAGACCGGGATTTCTGGTGTCCTCCCACCAAGAGATAACACCACAGGGTGTAATGACTAGCTTTGTGCTCTTGTTAAATTGTGTGTGTATCCTCCTTGTCGCCTGTGGTGAAAGGTGTGGTAGAGAATCTCCGCTACCTCATCCCTCTCTTTCCCACCCTTCCCAACTCTTCCTTCCTTTTCTGTAGCCACATTGGTCAATTTCTTTTACCTCATTGTGTGTGTTTTTGCAAGATTAACATTTTGCCCGTGTCTTTAAAAACTGGTGCTAGGCCAGTTTATCTGTTTATCTTATAACAGGTACAGTCACGCAAGGGGTAGGAAAAAAATATCTGGAATCAGTTGTAAAGAACATGAGATAACCAGAGCCTCTTCTCTCCTCTCCTCTCCCCTCCCCTCCCCTCCCCTCCCCTCCCATCTCCTCTTCTTTCTCATCTTCTCTCCTCCAGGAGCACATGCCTACCTTCCTGTTTAATGGCTATGAGGACCTGGACACCTTCAAGCTGCTGGAGGGGGAGGATCTAGATGAGCTCAACATCAAGGACCCTCAACACAGAGCTGTGCTGCTCACCGCTGTGGAGCTACTGCAGGAGTATGACAGTGAGTACACACACACACGTGAACTCACGTGCACACGCACACGCACACACTCACACAAACCTTTCGCTTTGTCTGTTTGACTGCATTGTCTCTATGATTCCTACACTACATTGTTGTGTAAGTTTCTGTATATCTGACTATATGGTTTCTGTGTGTTGTGTGTGTCTAGGCAGCAGTGATCCTGAGCGGAGCGGCCTGTCAGGCTCTCAGGAGAAGCTGCTATCAGATGGCCACATCCTGGTGGGCGACTCACCACGTGACTCTGGCTGCTATGAGAGCAATGAGAACCTGGAGAATGGTAATGACTAGCCTAGTATAGCTTCCCAATAATGGGATTAGCCTGGTGTTAGCCTAGCCTGGGCCTAGTCTAGCGCTACAGTGGCTGTGGCTCCTATGATTCCTCTTCCACGTCCTCTGCCATGCCATACATCTGCATTCTAACAAGAACCGTCCGTCATCACTCTCCATTGGACCAAGGCCAGCCAATCAAACCTCCACTCTTTATCCGCCATGTCTGTCTCCTAGCTCCACCCACTTCACACCCCCACTCACCTCCGCCCCACCTAGCTGCGTAATGTCATAGTGAGGGGAGAGATGCACCCCCCATCTCGTTTTTTCTGTTTCTTTTTCTCATTGTCACTCCACTCTTTCCACTGCTCTCTCCATCTCCAGGCTGTCTCTGTCTTCACTGCAGAAGCCCTATCCTAAGGGACAAGGCTCTAACCCCCAGGCCTAGATCACTAGTCTACCCTACAATGGGGCCCTATGTACAAAGGGAACAACACCCCACATCTCAAATGCACCCAACTACTCTGGTCAACTCAATCCCAGTGCCGATGTTCCTCCCATCTCACAATGGACAGAGAACCCCTCCTCCTACTCCTCTTCCTCTGCCCCAGGAGGTTGAGTGGTTGCTGGGAGACCAGACCGATTATGACACGAGGGAGTGTTTCTTTTGAAAGGTGTTATTGTAAAAGCGGAGATCTTGTAAAGTATTAAGTCACTGCCCAATAATTGACTGTAGTATGGCTCTGTAGGTGGTGTGGGAGTGGACCACTCTGCTTCCATTAGCCTAGTGCTGGCTCAATCTCTGTTCTACCTGCCATTTCAAGTCACTTAAAAAAAATGTCACTTAAAAAAAATGTTTATTTTCAATAGTGACCATGTTACAAAATGATCGTATGTGCCTAAACAACCCCCCAAAAATCTTGGATTAAAATTTGTTATTTTTATGATAGTGGATTCTATATATAAAAAAACAGCTTTTCTAATTATGGAATTGTATTTCAGATCTATATTTGTGAGAACGTTTAGTGTATAACTCCTTAAAAATACTGTTTTGCTTTCCGCCTACAGTTGAGTTCTTCAATCATTTCTCATAAACCTTTGCTTGAATCATTGACTTCTCTGTCTATGTTTTCTCTCTGTTCTGTTCTATGTGTGTGTGTCACAACGGTTGTAAAAGATGTGCAATCTGCTACAGTAGAAATTTTAGTTGTGGAATAAACCACTTCTTTTATTGAAGTTACTTTGGCCTGCTTGCTTCATTTAATGTCTCCTTCTCCTTTTCTCCTTTTCTCCCTCTCAGTCGTTAACACTCCTCAGTAGCTGCTTAACATTCAGTGTACATTCTGCATTTTAATTCTGTTTTGTTTTAATTACTGTGCCTTTACTCAGTCGCTATGATAATCCAATCTGCGTTATTCTGCCTCATAAATGCTCTACTACAGCCATACAGATGTAGGATCTTAATTTGATCAACCTGTTGCAGGACAATTTCCTGCAATCCAGGAAAACTTTCCTGCAATTTTAAACTTGTCGTTGTTTAAAATGTACTGGGAAGTTTGTCATTTTGTAATTTCCATTAATTTCCACAAAATGTATCCTACAAAAATGTCCATTAATTAGAATCCACATTTTCTGTTGACGCTGGATTATTTTCCTGCTGTAGCAAACTGGCTCAAATTAAGATTCTACATCTGTACCTCTCTTAACCATCCTCTTGCATGGATTATGACTTTATACATACAGTACCAGTCAAAAGTTTGGACATGTCACGTTGTATAGTGATCGGAGACAGACGCAGGAATACGTAATAGGGGGGTTTTATTACTCACCCAAAAATACAACATGTCATGAAAAAGCACAGGGACGAAGCCCATAACAAATACATGTGTAAAATATACAGGGATGTAAACAAACAAAAGAGCGATGTTTAAACCTCTAATAATTACACGGGACAAGACCCGTAATAACACAACACGGAACGAGACCCGAAATAACAAGTGCACAATACACGTAGCACGAAAGCCGAAACAACAAAGCACAGGTACTCACAAGACCAACGGACATGGGAACAATAACCGACAAGGACAATGGGGAACAGAGGGCACATAAATAACATACTAATGGGGAATGGGAGCCAGGTGTGCGTAATGAGACAAGACAGTCCGGGGTTGGTGGTAATGATCCAGTTCGGTGACGTAGACCTCCGGAGCTGGTGAATGGAATGAGCAGCAGTACCGGGGGGATCCGTGACAGAACACACCTATTCATTAAAGGCTTTTTCTTTATTTCTACTATTTTCTACATTGTAGAATATTAGTGAAGACATCAAAACTATGAAAAAACACATATGGAATCATGTAGTAACCAAAAAAGTGTTTGAGATTTTTGAAAGTAGCCACCCTTTGTCTTGATGACAGCTTTGCACACTCATGGCATTCTCATATAAAATATATTTTGATTTGTTTAACACTTTAACACTACCCTCTGTAGTGTCTTGTGGTCGGAGGCCGAGCAGTTGCCATACCAGGCAGTGATGCAACCAGTCAGGATGCTCTCGAAGGTGCAACTGTAGAAATTTTTGAGGATCTGAGGACCCATGCCAAATCTTTTCAGTCTCCTGAGACCAGGCGTTGGGTATAGGCGTTGTCGTGCCCTCTTCACGACTGTCTTGGTTGTTTGCTGGTTTGCTGGTGATGTGGACACCAAGGAACTTGAAGCTCTCAACCTGCTCCACTACAGCCACGTCGATGAGAATGGGGGCGTTCACAGTACTCCTTTTCCTGTAGTCCACAATCATCTCCTTTGTCTTGATCACATTGAGGGAGAGGTTGTTATCCTGGCACCACACTGCCAGGTCTCTAACCTCCTCCCAATAGGCTGTCTCATCGTTGTCGGAGATCAGGCCTTCCACTGTTGTTTCGTCGGCAAACTTAATGATGGTGTACGGGAGGGGACTGAGCACGCACCCCTGAGGGACCACCGTATTGAGGATCAGTGTGGCAGATGTGTTGTTACCTACCCTCACCACCTGGGGGTGGCCTGTCAGGAAGTCCAGGATCCAGTTGCAGAGGGAGGTGTTTAGTCCCGGGGTCCTTAGCTTAGTGATAAGCTTTGAGGGCACTATGGTGATGAACGCTGAGCCGTAGTCAATGAGTAGCATTCTCACGTAGGTGTTCCTTTTGTCCAGGTGGGAAAGGGCAGTGTGGAGTGCAATAGAAATTGCGTCCTCTGTAGATCTGTTGGATCTGGTTTGCAAATTGGAGTGGGTCTAGGGTTTCTTGGATAATGGTGTTGATGTGAGCAATGACCAGCCTTTCAAAGCACTTCATGGCTACAGACATTTAGGCAGTGTTCTTGGGCACAGGGACTATGGTGGTGTGCTTGAAACATGTTGGTATTACAGACTCGGTCAGGGACAGTTTGAAAATGTCAGTGAAGTCACTTGCCAGTTGGTCAGCGCATGCTTGGAGTACACGTCCTGGTAATCCTGTCTGGCCCTGCGGCCTTGTGAATGTTGACTTCTTTAAAGGTCTTACTCACATCGGCTAACAAAAACGTGATCACACAATCACACAGTCGTCCGGAACAGCTGGTGCTCTCATGCATGCTTCAGTGTTGCTTGCCTCGAAGCGATCATAGAAGTCCTTTAGCTTGTGTCACTGAGCACCTTGCGGCTGTGCTTTCCTTTGTAGTTCGTAATAGTTTGCAAGCCCTGCCACATCCTCGGAGTTGGTGTAGTACGATTCAATCTTAGTCCTGTATTTACACTTTGCCTGTTTGATGGCTCGACGGAGGGTCTAGCGAGATTTCTTATAAGCTTCTGTGTTAGAGTCCCGCTCCTTGAAAACGGCAGCTCTACCCTTTAGCTCAGTGCGGATGTTGCCTGTAATCCATGGCTTCTGGTTGGGGTATGTACGTACAGTCACTGTGGGGACGACGTCATCGATTGACGAAGCCAGTGACTGATGTGGTGTACTCCTCAATGCCATCTGAAGAATCCCGGAACATATTCCAGTCTGTGCTAGCAAAAGAGTCATGTAGCTTAGAATCTGCGTCATCTGACCACTTCCGTATTGAGCGAGTCACTGGTACTTCCTGCTTTAGTTTTTGCTTGTAAGCCGGAATCAGGAGGATAGAGTTATGGTCAGACTTGCCAAATGGAGGGTGAGGGGGACACGTCTCTGTGTGTGGAGTAAAGGTGGTCTAGAGTTTTTTTTCCTCTGGTTGCACATGTAACATGCTGGTAGAAATTAGGTAAAACGGATTTAAGTTTCCCTGCATTAAAGTCACCGACCACTAGGAGCGCAACCTCTGGATGAGCATTTTCTTGTTTGCTTATGGCCTTATACAGCTCGTTGAGTGCGGTTTTAGTTCCAGAATCGGTTTGTAGTGGTAAATAGACAGCAATGAAAAATATAGAAGAAAACTCTGTTGGTAAATAGTGTGATCTACAGCTTTTCATGAGATACTCTACCTCAGGTGAGCAAAACCTTGAGACTTCCTTAATATTAGATTTCATGCACCAGCTGTTATTAACAAATAGACACAGACCGCCACCCCTTGTCTTACCGGAGGCAGCTGTTCTATCTTTCCGATGGACAGAAAACCCAGCCAGCTGTATGTTATCCATGTTGTTGTTCAGCCACGACTCAGTGAAACATAAGATATTACAGTTTTTAATGTCATGTTGGTAGGTTAGTCTTGATTGGAGCTCAACTATTTTATTATCCAATGATTGCACGTTGGCTAATAGGACTGATGGTAGAGGCGGATTACCCACTCACCATCAGACAAGGCACCCCGACTTACGTCCGCGATATCTCCGTCTCTTCTTCATGCTAATGACAGGGATTTGGGCCTTGTCGGGTGACTGAAGTAAATCCTTTGCACACACACACACGAGGCAGACGCAAAGGATTTACTTCTGACACCCGACAAAGCCCAAATGGCTGACAAGGCCCAAATACTGTATATACTGTATATATTGGACATGGTCTTCAGAGCATAACTGTTACATAACTGTGATCCACGTTGCATTGTCATACTTGTTTCTCCGGACATTACAATGAGCTATAAAGAGAAAACTACAAATGTACCACTATCACAAAGAATCAGCATTGCTCAGTGTCTGTGTTTAAACAGTGATTTTTTTTGAAAAGCAGACATCTGACTTTGGGGTCAATATTTATTTATTATGCCCTGATAGCAAGTCTTAGATATCTATTAAACAAATGATTGGAAGCTAGCATGAGATAGGGGATAGCTGGGCCAAATATCAGGCAACATTTTGGGTGAAATTGTCAGTAACAAGTACATTGAAACACCACATTAACTTCAATGATGTCAGACTGACTTCAATCTGCATCAATCTTTTTATGCTGTCCAAATTAGTAGAGATAAATGACTCATTTGTGTATGATGTGTGTGATGTCATTTCACTATTCATTATTGCATGAGGCTTGCCATATGGTATCTAGTGCTCTTTTACACACTTGTTCATGTTGTTCCAATAAGCCATGATGGTAAATTGGCCTCTAACCTCCTACTTTTATACCTGCGTCTGAAATTGTATTATGATAATAGCACCATCTGGATTGGAATAAGAAAGTATAGTCCTCCATAGAGCTGGGACGATAAACTGGAAATGATCTTCACTGACCACTATGGACATTTTGTTGATATCGTTCATACCGATGAATAACCTACAGGGTTATGAAATTTGAAGTTTGAAAATAAGTACTTTTGCTAATATGGGTGATTGTTAAAGAGATAGTTTGGGATTTTCCCCAGAGTCAGATGAACTCGTGGATACCATTTTTATGTCTCTGCGTCCAGTATGAAGGAAGTAAAAGGTAGTATCGCCAGCTAATGCTAACTAGCTTAACGCAAAGACTGGAAGGTGTAGAGTTTTAATGGTAATACAAATAAATACTGTGGTGCACATTGTTATAAACATATCATTCTATATATCGTTATCATGATAATTCAGTAAATTACATTTTGCTATGGATTTTTGTCCATATCGCCCAGCTCTAGTACTCCACATCCACCCCACTTGGCAGTATTGCACTCATAAGGCTATAATCACAAAAATATAATTTTCTTGTTGTTGTTATTACTCTAGCTAGTTAACCATAACGCGATCTAGTTTTGTCTTAGCTATGTCATACCCACATAAACATGTGGTGTAAGTAGAATATGCAGTATGACATATGGATTTATACTGTAACATGCATGTTTTCATGCTTTCTACTGACAGATAACCCATGACCCTGTGTCCAACTGTACTCTTAATCATGATCAACATTCTGATGTAAGGCCGTAGTGGGTCAGAGGCTGAACCACAGAAGAGGAACACTTCAGTGTCACTGCTGTAAAGCTCTGTGTGTGAACGGGGTTGTTTCAGATTCACATGTCCTCTTAGACCAAGTTCACATTCACAGCTGATAGTGATAAATTCAAAATGCTGTACAAATGGCACAGAACCCATAGTGACATGAAACCCATTACATCCAATACATGCAGTAAGTACACCTCAGTATTAGTTCTCAGTTTTGTTATGTCCCTATCCTAAATCTGTTTTAATTCAAAGTCTGGGGATATGTTTATGCAACCGTTCCCAGCTCTAAAATTAAGAGGGATATGTTTTACTGTGTTTCAGGCAAGAGCAGGAAGACATCTCGCTCCAACCGCTCCTCTGCGGGCCTTCAGTCCCCAGACTACCCCACCCTGCCCATGACCCAGTCCACTGAGGCCCTGCAGCAGAGCAAGCTGGAGCGCACAGCCAAGTTCACAAAGCACTTCTTCCTCAAGCCCACCCTGAGGGGCTTCAGCCTGCTGGGGCTGAGGAAGGGCCCCCGCCGGACCCGGACCCCGATGCCGGCCAGCCGCAGCTGTGAGGACCTGGACGGGCCCCCGGAGGCTACCGGCCCCCAGGCCTGGAAGAGATCCCACTCCCTCGGGGACCTCCACTGGGAGCAGGCCTTCGACCAGAAGAAGGACTACAGCCTGGAGCTCAAGCCCGCTAAAGGTGTCTCCAAGTCGGGTAACAGCAGCAGGGTGAAGGGCCTCCAGGGTCATGGAGATGGGGGTTCATCACTGGCTCAGAATGGAGGGAGTGCTGTGAGCCCTAAAGGGCGTTCTGACCAACCCCCTGTGCCCTCCCAGCTGCCCCTCAGACCTCCCTGTCCCACCGCACCGCTTCCCCAGCCCCAGGAGACCCTCCCCAGCCCGCTCCCCAGCCCTCCTGAACCCCAGCTGAGGGAGAGGAGCATCCGGACTCACCCCAAAAAGCCCCCAGTGCCCCCTCCCGTTCCAGTCAAGAAATCCAAGGAGCGCCTGGCCAATGGGATACGCCACCGCTCCCTTGTCCTTTCCTCTCCCACTCATTCCTATACCTCCACACACTCTCATCCCCCCAGCCCTGTCATCAGCAGCCCCAGTGCTCCAGCCCTCCCCAGTAAGGCCTCCAGTACCCCTGCCTCCCCCTCTCCAGCCAGCACCTCTCCAGCCTCCCCTGCCTTCACCACCGCCACCACCGGCTGTCCAGAGCCAGAGGAACCAGGCACCCCCCCAGCAGTGCCCCCTCCCTGGCTGTCTGACCTGCCCGAGACGGCCTGCCCCCAGGCTCAGATCCAGGGAGGTGGTGGCAAGATGGTGGTGGCTAGGAAGGTGTCCTATGCTAAAATGGCTGTCGATCTCCACAGCGTGCTGGAGCAGAGACTGGAGGCCGAGGGCATCGACCTCACAGAGGAACCCTACTCAGACAAAGTCAGTTACCACCACAGCCTGTATCTATGGTTATGTACCTGTTATTACTGTGTAGAATACACACACGAACACACACATCCACCACAGCCTGCTTCTATGGTTATGTTCCTGTTATTACTGTGTAGAATACACACACACACACACACCCATCCACCACAGCCTGTATCTATGGTTATGTACCTGTTATTACTGTGTAGAATACACACACGAACACACACATCCACCACAGCCTGCTTCTATGGTTATGTTCCTGTTATTACTGTGTAGAATACACACACACACACACACCCATCCACCACAGCCTGTATCTATGGTTATGTACCTGTTATTACTGTGTAGAATACACACACACACCCATCCACCACAGCCTGCTTCTATGGTTATGTTCCTGTTATTACTGTGTAGAATACACACAACCACCACATCCTCACTCGCACTCACAGGCCAGTTTGTCACAGCTAGGGGTTATACAGGACACACGTAGATGTGGGTATGCTTCATTAAGACCATCTCACAACTAAAGAAATGAAAGAAACACTTTAATAAACAGTGCAGATTGGACCACTGGCCCACTCTGTGAGAGAGTACATTAGAAGTCAGTGTAGGAATCTACTAAAGGACACACTCCAGGTCAATAAATACATTATTAGAAGCATTAGAAGGTTGTGTTTTTGTCTCCTGGCCGTCAAGGCCTTTTGATTCTGCGTTTTGATTACTGCACTCAGACATAACAAGACTGTATCCTGTATCCTGTCATATGGCTCTCGCTTCCTGTCAACAGTAGTAGTGGGTTGCTTTGGTATCCATACAGCAGAAAGAAACATAGAGAAAAAATAGGGGGCAGAGAGAGAGAGAGAGAGAGAGAGATGAGAGAGAGAATGAATGAAGAGAAAATCTTCTGTAGGAGGCTGAAGCTCAGTGAAGGCAGGCGGCTTGGGGTTATTAAACAGTCAGACACCGTGCCGGAGCCAGACAGACAGGCAGACAGACAGTCTACAGCACTGCACTGTACTGCTGGCTTTATATTAATGAGGAATAATGCTGCAGTGCAGAGACACTGTCCAGTCACTAGGGGTGCCGTCTTCGGAGAAGGGCTTTGTTAGGGTCCGACAGGACACTTGGCTGTGGCTCTACATCTACATACACCCTCCATCTCTCTATTCCTTCACCCTGAGTTGCCTTCGGTCCAGTTTGGCTGGGTTGTCCTGGACTGGCCATGACTCCAGGTGTCTAGAGCTTTTGGCAGAGAGAGAGAGTGTTTTAAAAGTTTTCCCCACTGAATTCCCTTTTATTCTCTGTTCGTGCATGCCAACCATTGGCTAGTCTAGTCCACCTATGACATGTTATGGGATCTCCCGCATCGTTTGCTTGTCTCTGTCTCTGAGCTTATCTCCCAGCCAATGGGCTCGTCAGTTGGCCAGTGTTTTGACTCGTTATTTCACATTATTAGTCTACTTCAATCCCTCATGAACAGACAGAAACTGGGCCTCTCCAGACTCATAATGTTTAAATGAGCAAATAAAGTGAGAGAGCTAGCTCCTACATCAACCTCTGGTGTCTGAGCTGTTCGAAAACATTCAGTTCTAGAGACTTAGGTTGACAAACACTGTGACCGTAGTCAATAAAAGTGCACAGTACAGTCTGCATTTTCTGTTTAGATCTGTGACTTTATGGTGTTGACTGGGGCCGACAGACAATTCTATTTAAACGGAGAGAGAAGTCACTATGGTTTCTGATTGGCTTGTCTAATCTGGGCGTAGGCTGTGGGGGAGAGATTTCCACTAGCCCTTTAAATATGGGCTTAAGTTTTCTCTGCCTAGCATCCCAGATTTATTACAGATTTACTTCAGGTCATGGTTACTTAGGGTTTTCATGGTTTGGGGTTTTAGTATCAGTATTGAGTTGTCATGCCCACAGGGATAGGGTATCTATCAATGGAAATCACTTCTCCTAATGTGCATGAGTTCTCATGCCATCATTTTTCAAGTGTGTATGCGTGTGTGCATGTTTGTTTGTGTGTATGCATTTGTCTGTGTCCCTCTCCTTCTCTCCTCACTCATCCATAGTCTCTCTCCATTTCTCTCTCCCTCCAGCATGGTCGGTGTGGTATCCCCCAGCCCCTGATGCAGCGCTACAGTGAGGACTTGGAGCAGCCAGTGAAGGATGTGGCCTCCAACATGGACCAGGTTCGCGTCAAGCAGCTCCGCAAGCAGCACCGCATGGCTGTGAGTACTTTATGGGACAGATTCAATAAGCATTTACATGGTCTTCAAATCAAAGTCAATTTGTCACATGCGCTGAATACAACACGTGTAGACCTTACAGTGAAATGCTTACTTACAAGCCCTTAACCAACAATGCAGTTTTAAGAAAATACCTACAAAAGTCGACCAGGGCAAAGTTAGCACCTGTTATTTTCCTCTGATGATATATTTAATACCTGTTTTACTGTAGTGGGCTAAAGCAGAGTGTTTCTTGGTAGTCTTAAACAAATATGGTCTTAGAAGACCCCTGTACCAAAGCAAATCACATTTTATTGGTCACATACACATATTTAGCAGATGTTATTGCGGGTGTAGCGAAATGCTTGTGTTCCTAGCTCCAATAGTGCAGTAGTATCCAATGATTCACAACAAAACACACAAATCTAAAAGTAAAATAACGGAATTAAGAAATACATAAATAATGTCGGAGTGGCATTGACTAGAATACAGTAGAATAGAGTATATATATATGAAATTAGTAAAACAGTATGTTAACATTATTAGATATAGAGATATAGAATTGAAATGTATTCAATTTTGAGTTTGCATCCCAATATTACACTTTGTATACGGTACATTCGGGAAGTATTCAGACCCCTTCCCTTTTTCCACATTTTGTTACATTACAGTCTTATTCTAAAATGGATTACATTTTAAAAACAATATACACACACAATACCCCATAATGACAAAGCGAAAACAGGTTTTTAGAAATTTTAGCAAATTGATTAAACATAAAAAACAGAAATGCATATGTATTCAGACCCTTTGCTATGAGACTCCAAATTGAGCTCAGGTGCATCCTATTTCTATTGAGCATCCTTGAGATGTTTCTTCAACTTGATTGGAGTCCACCTGTGGTAAATTCAATTAATCTGACATGATTTGGAAAGGCACACACCTGTCTGTATAAGGTCCTACAGTTGACAGTGCATGTCAGAGCAAAAACCAAGCCATGAGGTCGGAAGAATTGTCCGTAGAGCTCCGAGACAGGATTGTGTTGCGGCACAGATCTGCGGAAGGGTACCAACACATTTCTGCAGCATTGAAGGTCCCCAAGAACACAGTGGCCTCCATCATTCTTAAATGGAAGAAGTTTAGAACCATCAAGACTCTTCCTAGAGCTGGCCGCACAGCCAAACTGAGCAATCGGGTGAGAATAGCCTTGGTCAGGGAGGTGACCAAGAACCCGATGGTCACTCTGACAGAGCTCCAGAGTTCCTCTATGGAGATGGGAGAGTCTTCCAGAAGGACAACCATCTGTGCAGCATTCCACCAATCAGGCCTTTATGGTAGAGTGGCCAAACCGAAGCCACTCCTCAGTAAATGACAGCCGCTTGGAGTTTGCCAAAAAGCAACTAAAGGAATCTGACCATTAGAATCAAGACTCTCTATTTTTGTACATTTGCAAAAGATTCTAAAAGCCTGTTTTTGCCTTGTCATTATGGGGTATTGTGTGTAGATTTATGAGATGGAAAAACTGTTTAATCCGTATTAGAATAAGGCTGTAATTTGACCAAATGTGGAAAAAGTCAAGGGGTCTGAATACTTTCCCAATGCACTGTATATCACAGAAGACTGAAATATAATAAAACTTTGACATGGAAACACCAGATTTTCTGAGTGTGTTTTTATTTATTTATCAATTATATTTATCAATTATGAAATTATAAAAAATATTAATAACATTCCCCCCATGAGGCCACTAGAGGGCGATTTGATCATTTGACTGCAGGAAAGATTACTACGGTGTCATTGCTATGTTTTATGTATAAATCTTTTTTACTTTTTTACAAAATTCCTAAATGTTTTTCCCGGTATTCCTCAGATCCCGTTTGGAGGTTTGACAGAGATGTGCAGGAAGCCACTCTCCCCAGGTCACGTGAGCACCGTCTCTGATTGGCTCGTGTCCATCGGCCTACCCATGTACGCCACACCGATGGCAGCTGCAGGATATGACACGTTGGGACGTGTGTCCTCTCTCACAGAGAGCAGTGTGTGGGAAGCGGGGGTGCGGGACGAGAGGCACGTCCGTAGACTTGTGAGCGAGGCCCGATTGGTCAGCGCACACAGAGACGGACAGTCGTAACCGTGACAGTGGAGCCCATGCAGGTGTAACTGGGACAGTTGAACGGCTACGGCACAGTTGAGACTAAAGCACAGTTGCAAATAAATGCAGAACTGAATAACTGCGAAAGTGACCACAGCACAGCTTCCAGCACCTATTGAGACTTTTGACTGGACTACGGAGTGCGGGTGGTTTGCAGTTGCAGCCCAGCTAACGCTTGAGACTTATGAGCAGCAACCTGTTCTTATGCCCCCGTCTTTATCAATCTGTCTCTCTTTCTATTCCTTTCTTTCAGATGTTTACGGTGAGATTGTTCCGACTGCCGAGAACAGTTATCAGATGCCTTTAAAACTGACTGTTCCCTTCTGAAACATCCCCCCAGTCTTAAAATACTGAGAACTGCCTTTGAGGAAATTAGCACACTTTTCTTAGACTCTTTTTTAAAACTCTCCTTTTAAAGACTAAATTATGTGTTTCTCCTTTTAAAACTCTCCTTTTAAAGACTAAATTATGTGTTTCAGAAGTGTTTGCTTTGCATCTCTTGTGCAAGAGAAAAGCACTAGAGAGTAGTAAGAGGATGTAGCTTGGCCAAAGCAATTTCTTTCAATGTGCAGATTTCACCTTTGTTGTTAATCCCATTGCTAAATGCTACAGTAGATTGGAGAACATGGTTTATTGCAGTTAACACAAAAAAATAACAAAACATGAAATAGGCAAACATTGCTGTTATATTAAGATTTAAATCCTTATTTTCTATCATGCTATAGTGTTTTTGTAATATACTGTACCATATATTTTAATTTCATGGTGTTTTTACAGTATGTGTTCAATAAGTATTGTGTGTCTGCTTTGTGGAATGTCAAAGTCTGAATGTCAGTCATTGTAAGTATAAACAGTCAGACAGATCTCGACATGAGTTTATACAGTATTTCAGATTATATTGCAGATTTCAAAACATATCTTGATTGCATGTAATCCTCCAATATGTAGGTCCTTACAACAAGACTATCTACACAGTACAGCTCTAATTAATCTTCCATGGGAGATCAGCTTTTCTTTGCAGACAATATCGTCTCCATATATCTATCCAGGCTCATTTTAAGTTGCCTTACCATTATGTTAAAAAAACAATTCGATTCATGCGTATTCATGTACTCAGCATTATAAATACAGTAGGCATTTCAACCCCCATCTTTGACTAAGGCTTGATTCCTCAAAGCCTCACCGGGCCAAAATGTTTTGAATGTGCTTGTAATGACAGTGATTGTTAGTAGAAGACACACACACACATGCACACACACGCTAGCAGCCACATAGCTCTGTCGGGGGTGTCCTTGCTGTTCTTGTTAAGCACAGATGTTGATCCACATGAAGTCTAATTTAAACACAGTGTTCAACAGCCAGCCATAGACCAGCTCAGTACTGCAGACCACAGAGACAGACTGAGACATGATGTAGATGATCCACTCAGAAGGAGGGGCAAAGAGGAGGACTACAGCTGTTCCACAGAGACCCAGCTAACAGCTGGTTTATCATGTCCGTCTGAGCCTCTCTTGGAAGAACAAGAACAAGAATAAGAAGAAGGGGAGTGTCTTAGAGAGAGACACAGTCAGGGAGTACAGATGAGAATGGGAATGTACTGAATCTCCATTCACTGACCAGCAGACCAGACCTGTGAGTCCCTAGCAGTGGATTCCTAGTCCAAGACCGGTGTGAGTGGATCCACCTACGTAATGTCATTCTAGTTATGTGAAGTACTTCATATTGCAAACAATATTCAAGTCTTATCCCTTGTCTCGGGTTTCAAAATACAAGTTTGCAGAGTGGTGTAACACAGGGGGGCTTTTGCAGTGGACACTCGATAGAAGTTTGATGCCTTTTCTCTTCAATCATAGTGGTGCTCCAGGTTAGCTAGGGAGACACTTGTAGGGGGAGTTTTTAAAGAAACAAAAATACCTAAAATTTAAGATGTAAAAAATACTGTCACTGTAAAATGCACTTTAGAAAGTAAATAAAAAATGTTAAAGCAAAATTGGCAAAATGTTCTTTAAGTCTGTAAGCAGACATTTGTTTTCAGGTAATGTAAAGGGTTTGATTGAATGGGTTATACTGGGATTTAGTTATCTTAGTATAGTTCCCAATGCCAAGTCAATGTACAAATGTAATTAATAATAGTTCATGAATTAACCTGTTCCAATGACTTAACTTCCAATTTACTTTTGCAGTCTTACAGAAAACGTAATTACATATATGAAATGGTTAACAAGAGTTACACATTCTGTATATGTAATTGGTATTTAAATAACTTATTTTGGAGCTTTTCATATCAACTGTAATTATTAGCTGTACTATACAAATAGCAATACCTTCCTGCAAATTGCATTAGCCAGTGAAAAGCTACAGTGTTATTGTAAAATATAAGTGTACAAATGATTTAATTTGGTTTCAACTAGCTAATGATTGTCTATAAAGATTTTCTTGTGTATTGAAACAAAAAATGATGCCTAACTATTTGTCATTCTGAAATATAATAAAAACGCTATCGCCATGCTCTGTGTTTACACACACACACACACACAACGCACAAACTCACCACTTCTGTCTGATGCGAGGTGTGGGCAGTGAGAGTTATTGGACTATTTGACTACTGTGGCTAACACCTAAAACCTGCACCACATGTTGTTCTGTGATTGCTGAATTTCTTATATTAATCTTCATTTTATGTGCGGATAATAAGTCTCAGTATACAATAACAGGCATTGCATTACCAGACTGGATTTGATTAAAACTCTGGATCCCAACACGGGATCAGTCTGCTGAATAAGAGCAGAGGCTGATTTCATTTCTCTGCGGTTTGGAGAGGGAAGAACAATCTGATTTACTTTTGACCCAAGGCTGCCTGGCATGGATGGCTGCCTGGCATGGATGTCTGCTTGGCGCAATGAGTTTATGCCCTCTCCATAAGTGTGGGGGGCGAGGGTTATAGTGTTTTTATGTGTGTTTGGGGTGGGGTGGTGTGGGGGCGGGGGTTACAGTGTTTGTGTGTGTGTTGGGGTGGGGTGGTGTGGGGGCGGGGGTGGGAGTGCAATCAGTGTCTGCCTGGCATAATTCATGAATCCCCTATCTAGCAGGTTTTCCCATGTAGCTCCCAACCAGGGGTTTGAAATAGAATGCATTCTGTTGTGTGTAGCTGTGCCTGGCTTGGAGCGATACTGTTCCTGTCCCAAGCAAACAGGTTCCAGAACACATTTAACCCCCCCGTTTCCATAACCATTGGGAAGTAGGGGTGCTGAGGGTGTTAGGAGTGCTGAGGGATAAAAAAAAAAGTATAAGAAATTACAAAAGATTTGTAAACTAGGCCTTTATTACTCCTGTATGAGCAGATACCCCCCCCCCCCCCCCCCCCACTCTTTTGACCCCCAACGCAAAACATCTTGCGGCCATGCCGTTTCCATTGGCCTTTCAAATTAGGGCCAAATTCTAACTGCCCACCAAGGCCAGCCCAACCCGGGTTGAATTTAAATGCCAATGAAAACAAGGTTTTATTCTTTAGACACATAGAAATAGAATGAGATTCTAGATCTGTGTTTATACCCATGCTTTTTATGGCTTTGGTTAGAATGTTTCAAATAGAGACCAATGCTATGACTACAATACAGCTGCTATCACTAAAAGTGAGTTAGAGGACCAATATACAGTAAGTGTCTGTCTACGTCTGTCACCAGAATGTGAATGTTATTGTATAGGATACTGTCTCATTGTACTATCTCCATCTGGGTCCAGCTGTCATATGATTGCCACCAGAAGATTGTTGTATCTGGTCACGTGGTCGGAGAAAGCTGTGGTCAGTTAAAGAGAGAGATTTACGACAGGTTGTTGTGGCTTTACATTCCTCCTGTCTCCTTACTGCAGGCCTGAGGGGTAGAGGGAGTAGAGGGACACTAGAAAAGGAAAGTTTACACACTCACACCTACACTTGGACGGGTGAAGGTTGGAGGTCCACTCACTAGTTGTTTTGACTAAGTGGGCTTGCATCCCCTTAGGTAATTCAAATGTAGGCCTAATAAGTGCCTTACTCCTTATTTACCATAGCAAATGACCATCCTGACTGTGAGCATGGCTGAGGCAGTCCTTTCAGTCACCATCCACATGGAAAGAAACTGAGGCTGTATTGTAGCCCACATACCACCCACTTCCCTCACTTACATGATCTAGCCTATACTTGTACCTATACCATAGGTATAGCATTCTTTCATAGGCTGCCTTCCATACAACTTCATAATACACCAGTCTGTGTTGCCTGTTTGTGCCAACTACGTAGAATATACCTTAAAGCACAACAGGCTTTTTTAACCTTCAAACCCACACCAGTGCCTTGACTTTGATTTTCTTATGCCACTTAGCACCAATTTGTGGTTATACTTTTTGCATTTACAGTAATATTCCCCACCAAGAGCACCTTGGTTGTATTGGAATAGGCTACCTGCTAGCACTCTTTCTACTTATTTTATGTAGAGTAGCCCATATGTCCTAACTCATCTTAATATGTATTAATGTCATGTCCTAATTGCTAAGAATGAAACTCTGTAAGATGAAAAACCTGTTTTGACAGAATGACAGAAGGCCCACATGACCTATGTAGTCTGTCGCTGTACACGCGGTGACGCTGTTTTACACCTAGACTCATAGAAAATATCTGCAGAATTTTTTTCTTCCACATTCAGTAATCTGACACCGCCGCTGGCTCAAAACATCTAAACCGAAGGAAGAACCCGCAACTTCATTGGCAGAAATAGTCGGAGAGAACAGGCGAGAGAGACCGAACGGAGACGAAAACCGAGTGCGCAAATAACTCGTGGCGGCGGCGGGTGCCTGCGTTTCCTAATAGGTGTCCGTTTCAAATAATATCAAAGCAAGAAGTTTCACTTTCCACAGGCGGATGGGTGACTATCGCTCTCTGCGGCGCTTTGTGAGGAGGAGATGATGAAGAATTTCAGCAACAGTCCCCTTCACAATAACCAGGCTCCAAACCACATTAGAGATTGGAACAACAAAAAGTTCGGTTTTCTCTCGGCGGTTCTGTTGCGTTTTTCCCTGCGAGGTTATGGTTTTTGCATGGCTAGTCTATTCATCTTCTGTTTTGGGTCTCTGTTTTACCAGTTGAACGGAGGACCCCCCAACATTCTCCTGGACATCCGACAGTATCTCGGTAAGAACTTATTATTAAACGAATTTATCTTCTGGTGGTGGTGATCGCTTTTGAGTAGCCTAGAGTTTCGCAACATTACCAACGTGTACAATTAGTAGGCTACACGGCTCTTTGAGGACGTGTAACGGCAAGTTTACTGTTGCATACTGTTACCACCCCTCAATGCATTATCCTTTTCTTGTACTGCCCGGTTCGGGGCCAATGGGTCCTCTTTGATTACTTTTTATTAATGTCCCAGGGACAGCGCAAATTTAGAGATTGCAGGTTTACAATTTTGTATAAATTTTTTAATTTCCAATGGTAAATCCATGTGATAATGTTTCTTCATATAACGCTGGATACATTGTGCATTAGATATTGTCACATACTCACATTGATTGATTCCAATTGTTGATTGAAGAGCCAGTTAATTTGTGTGAGCACACAAAGTAGTGTTATCTGGAGCCTAATGACAGTGCTTCTTTGGTTGAGCAGTTGAGGGATATATTATTGTAATCTAACCCCGACAACTGTAAAGATGAATACTATGTTACCTTGGTGTTTCTCGAAACGGGCAGATGCGCCCTGTGGACTGTCACATAGCGGCCCAGACGTGACACTTTGCTGAGTGACACATAACGCAAACAGGACGCAGCAGGTAAAAGTGAATTTATGCTTGATCTGAAAATGTGATCGGAAGCTTTGTATGGCGATTGTGACGGAATGGCGGAGCCTCCGGAGGCATGAAGGGGCCAAATCAAGCTTCATACCGCATCGCCGTGCATCTCTCAAATGTTGTAACAATGTGGAGGGCTCTGTATAGCTCCACATTGACATGATCGGTTGACGGTATGTGATTGGTCACAGTAAATGCTGTACAGCCACTTCCAACCCAGACAGACCATGAAGAGCCTTAGCTCTGTATTCAGATACCCATAACAAGTCAATGATTCAGTCACTCCCTATCTGCTTCATCAGTATTCAACCATCAGTCATTGCTTTATGTCAAAAGACCATTGTGAAACATTGTGAAATCCTGTAACTTAATGTGCCCCATGGTCAGTGTTTCTCAAGTGTTAGATAAAAGTTGTCATCTTCTCATGGTCACCTGAGGCCTGTTCGTTCTCTGTACAGCACCAGCCTCAGGTCCTGAGGTGAATGCATATCAGCAGATCACACACCTGGAACCAGCACACCAGTTGCCAGGAAGTGTGTGTGTGTGTGGATTTGTTCTGTACTACAGTTGTGTTCTGTTCTTACAGGGAGATTGTGTTCTTTAGAATGGGATAAACTGGAAAATCGGGAAAATAACTAGCGTCACTCACCACACAGTCACTGATCCCCCACGAGTGAATGAGTGAGTGATTGAGTGAAGGAAAAAAACACACACACACACACAGACACACACTGTAAAATGAAGGAAGGACTGTATGAGGATGAGAACTGACTGGTTCAGGATTTCTGCTGCCATCATGGCACATCGGTCAGAATGCAATAAGGAATTTTTGCCTTTGTAACTTTCAAACTCATTATTAGTCAGGATTAATTCAGGATTATCCGTAATCATGGTAGCATCCACATTAATGTAGAAGTGTTTAGAAACAATTGTATTTTTATTTGCAATAAAAGTGACTCCAAAATTACTCAATAAATGATTTACCATTCATTTCTATTGGGCACAAAATCATTTGAAAGAACCAAAACAAACGGCAAATGCATCCAACAAGTTTGTCCAGTCACAGGCTTGATGTAGTCATTGCGTGCTAGGAATATGGGACCAAATACTAAACACATATAAGTGAATTTGTCCCAATACTTTTGGTCCCCTAAAAAAGTGGTGTAATTTCTAAACAGCTCACCCGATATAGATGAAAATACCCTCCAGTTAAAACTCATAGTCATTGTATCATTATAAATCCAAAGTTCTGGACTTCAGAGCCAAAACAACAAAAAGTGGCACTGTTCCAAAACGTTTGGAGTTCACTGTAAGTAGTCCTACCTAGGGGCCTGTCAGACACTGGGGCTACTATAAGGGGCTTCCAGGAGTAGGGGAAGCATTATGTAATGTTGACATAACTATACCATATCATCACTACTGCATTGGGGGAATGAGTAACCACTTACTAGGGAATCTGTAGCAATCCGTTCTAAATACTGCATATTACACTCTAGGACCCGCTGTCTCCTTCCCTCATACCTGCAGGTGATGGAGATATATACATGAGGGGGAAAAGAAAAGGAGCGTAGGGAGGGACAGAGGGAGGTAGCATGGCCGAGATGGATGAAGAGAGCATGGGAACTAGTAGATTGTTTATGGAGCACTTTTGGATGGAACTGTAAGAGGTTCTTCTAGTGTTCTTTAAAGGTCCAATGCAGCCATTTTTATCTCAATATAAAATCATTTCTGGGTAACAATTAAGTACCTTACTGTGATTGTTTCCCTTTAAAATGGTAAAAAAAGAAACAAAAATTGCTCTTTGCTAAGAAGCTATTTCTAAAGCAAGAATTTAGCTAGGACTGTCTGGGAGTGGCCTGAGTGGGGAAAACTGACTGTTATTGGCATTCTTTCTTATTGGTCTATTAACTAATTTACCGCCTGGTGGTGTCACCAGGCAGACCAAAACTCCATCCCACCAAAACAGTCTGAAATTTCAGGCAGATATTTTTCAAACAGCTCTTACACTAAAAGGGCAATATCATAATTTTCACAGTATTATTCCAACCTCATAGTGTGGAAATACTGTATATATAAAACACAGGCAAATCATGTTTTTGACTGCACCAGGCCTTTAAGGTCACTCAACACAATGGATGGCAGAATCTCATAATATCTGTTTGTTTTTCTTGTTCTCTGTCCCTCTTCTTTCGTCTCTTTTCATCTCTCTTTCTCCCTCTCCTTCTTCACCGCTTCCTCCCGATCTGTCAGTGAGGGTGTGACAGATGTGATTAACAGAGCTAGGTGAGGTGAGGCACACTCCAAACAAACAGAGGGGAAATCCAAAACCTCCCAGGCTAGTATATATTGAAAAAGTTGGGATTCTGTGGGAATAATGCGGTATCGTGTGGTTGTCCCTCAGTGTCCCAGAGTGATGGGCAGCCCAGGGCAGCCCAGCTGGCTTTTATGTGAGACAGGCGATCAGGAGGATTTATTTACCTTCAGCTGCCAGTGTTACTTTTGGCTGAGGAGAGTGAGTGTGTTTTTCTCTTTGATTTATGTATAGGTAGGATTGTGTGTATTTGAGAGTGAGAGTGTCTGTATGTGTGTGTGGGGATGTGTGTCTCGCTCACTCACGCAGAGGTACTGTAGGAGGAACAGGCCCTGTTTTGCTTGGGCCGGTGGGGAGGTTGGTGTTTGAGGGTGTCACTCAACATATCACTGTGGTAACTGGAACTGCTCGGGCGGGTAGGCCCTCCGACTCAGATTTACTGCCCTTTCCTCTCCGTTCCTTCTCATTAACGCACACACACACACACACACACACACACACACACACACACACACACACACACACACACACACACACACACACACACACACACACACACACACACACACACACACACACACACACACACACACACACTGAGCAGGGCCCCAAAATCCCCCTTTAATTCAATTATTGCTGTGGGCCGTGCCAAGCAGCCACCATAGATCCGCTATCCAAAGGTGTGTGTGTGTGCGTGCGTGTTTGCGTGTGTGTGTGTGTGCGTGCGTTTTTGTATGTGTGTGTGTGTGTGCATGCGTGTTTGCGTGCATGTGTGTGTGTGTGCGTGCGTGTGTGTGTACGTGCGTGCGTGTGTGTGCGTGCGTGTGTGTGCGTGTGTGTGTGTGCATGCATGCGTGTGTGCGTGCGTGCGTGCGTGTTTGTGTGTGTGTGTGCGTGTGTGTTTGTGTGTGCGTGCGTGCGTGTTTGTGTGTGCGTGCGTGTGCGTGTGTATACATGTCGAGGGTAATTTGGAGCAGAAAATTAGTTCAGATTGAGATGTAATTTTTATGGATGATTGTTTTGGTAATTTGCTGAAGAACTGTTCAGTTCACTCAGTGAAAGAGAAATGCAGGCTCTAAAAGTGTATCATTGGAGTAATCGGAAGCCTAGGCTACAGTGCTTCCACCCACCACTCATCTATCACACATGGAAACATCCTACCTGGCTCTTAGTTCAAATAGTACCTTTTTTTCTGAGTGTATAGTGAGACTATCTAGAACCTAAAAAGTTCCACATAGGGTTCTACATGGAACCCAAAACGATTCTAACTGGAACCAAAAATAGTTCTATCTGGAACCGAAAAGGGTTCTATGGGGACAGCCAAATAACCATTTTAGAACCATTTTTTTTTAAGAGTGTAGAGATGTTAATCTCAGCATCTGCTGATTGGACCAATTGTATTGATAGTCTTTGATATTCTCTGGCATCTGACCACCTGCCTGAGGAGCTGTGACTGGAATTAAAACAGAGAGAGGATAGAGGAGGATTCTTTTCTTTCTGTTTTCCTCCTCTTTCTCTCCTTTGAATGACTGCTTTATAAACAGCCAAAATACATTGGATTCCAGGAATGTCCAGACAGTTGAAGATTCCAGTCTTACGGTGATGTGCTTTTAACGACCCGACCTACAGATCAGACGATGTTTGTGTGTTTGTATGTGTGCATGCGTGTGACATGTGTGGTGTGTGTGTGTGTGCTTATGTACATGCGTGCACATGCCTGAGTGTTTTTCTATGTGTGTGTGTATATATAAATATATATACCCAGAAATAGGTGTGTGTGTGTGTGTGTGTGTGTGTGTGTGTGTGTGTGTGTGTGTGTGTGTGTGTGTGTGTGTGTGTGTGTGTGTGTGTGTGTGTGTGTGTGTGTGTGTGTGTGTGTGTGTGTGTGTGTGTGTGTACCATAGCCCAGGGACCATATAGTCCAGTTACAGTGAAGCAGTGTGTATGTGTATTATAATTTACCTCCATTAATCATAAGAGCTGGGTGAGTTTACACTGTCAGAGTCTCACAAACTGTCTCAATGAGCAGTGCTCTGCTCAAAAGCTCTCTGTTACCCCTATATACCCTTACAGACCCTGGGTCCAGACGAATAAGCAGTGTTGACCGGAACATACAGAGGGGTCTCCTTCTCCCTGACCCAGGCCTCTCAGAGCCACCAGAACAAGTCATCAAGGGCAGAGGAGCCCTCTCTCTCTCCCCTTCCCTCCCTCTCCCGCTCCCTCACTCACTCTGCCCATAACAGGACCGGAAGAGAGTGAAATTTTTAGGTGATCATATGAAATCAAGAATCTATAGTTTGGCTGCCAACCAATTAGGATTAACACCTGCTAATATGACCAGCAATCCAACTCAACTGAGATGTGAACACCAGTAAAAACAGAGAGAAGGGAGAGAAAAAAGAGAGTGAAGAGAAAAGAGACACACATCAACACACCAACACGTCTAACTGAACACGGTTGATAAAAAGCATCACACTAGAGTGGACCCTACTGACACATGCGTGTCACACACACACACACACACACACACACACACACACACACACACACACACACACACACACACACACACACACACACACACACACACACACACACACACACACACACACACACACACACACACACACACACAACCGTCGCATTGCTGATTAGACTGATGTAACACAGTTTGACTTTCTTACACAGTGTGTGTGTTGTCGGCTACCCGCAACTCATTCTGACATTAAGTACACCAGGTCTCCTACGCACATAGTAATGCAACCACATAAACTTTATAATACACATATAGGCAAGACAAACAAACACACGTGTAACACTAAGGAAGTTGTAGCCGATTTACGCCACTTGGATTAAAGAGGTGAGGGAGTGTGTAGGTGAGTCTAGGCGGATTAAGGGCACTATACCTAGAACGCTACATTCACGTCTTTACAGTTCCATACTTACTTAAAAACCTCTTTAACTAGGGGAAGGGGTGCCATCCCATTGGATCAGTACCCAGGTGTCACACAGGTGTGAGGTTTCCATAGAAACGGAATGGCATGGAGGTCATTGGTTGGTTGAGTTGTTACTCACAACCTGAGAATGCATAGTACCAGGTTTCCAGTTGTGGACCAGTCTGGATTCTGTGTGAGGGTTGCCAGATAATGAGATTGTTAAAAAAATAACCAACCCAGCACCAGGAGGCAGTGCCTTTTCACATCGGCTTGTTCTGTACATGTACAGTATATACGTGATACACAGCTGTGAATGTACAGCCAGGTCAGTTAATATTTACATTAAAATTGCATGTTTATGGGGTGGTGGATGGGTGTAATCCCATGTCTCTAGATCAGAAGGTTGTGTGTTCAATACCCAGTCATGGACACTTATTTTAATTTTTTATTTTATTTTAACTCTATCCCAAACCTTTACAGTTAACTTAACCATTTGGAATGAGTGCCTAAACTTAACCCTTAACTTCTACATTTGATGTTTGGAGAAATGGAACGATACAGAACAGCAAGAGCAACAGAAACACTTAAAAAATTGATGTTTGGAGCAACTTCAAAATGTGACTTTTGGAGAACGTGGATCAACGTTTAATTCTGCAGTGAGACTGTGAGAGCTTGTTGGAAAGTAAGCCGTTATGGTCTGGTATGGCATCCCGGCAAAATAAAACGGGTGGTATACGTTCCAATTTGCGCTGTGGTTTCATCGAGAACACTTACGCTTTGCCAAGGCCGAGATGGGTGACCGAGACGCATGCGGACAACAGCTGAGGCATCAATTCAGGTGACAAGTGGAGGCCTAATGACAATCGCAGATTGCAGATTGTCATTACAATACACGTTGTGGTGTTTTGTAACTGATGTCTCTTTCCAGTCATCAAATTGCGCTGTTTTGATGCAGGAATTATTTTGGAAGTGGACGAACGTGGACATGTAGTTTACAGGAAGGAGGGAGAGATTGTTTGACAATCAGATGGAAACATCATTACTGGTTGTGCTTATGCCACATTAAAAAGTAAAACATGTTAAAAGTTATATGACTAATCTTTACTAGGCTATCAGGCCCACAGACATCATATGAAATGAAGAGGGATTACATGTAATTCTATGATTACACCTAGACCTTAAAACACTTCGGAGTCTCATACTGGTAAGAAATGAAATCTACTTTCACCCCTGGTGATTTATAAAGAAAAAGTAGTGTAGGGATGTGGCTCCTGTTGTGTACAGTTCAGAGATATGGAATTACATATTGATTATGGTATTAGAGATTAGATTGACTTGAATCCAAGGTTGTGTGTCAATATTTTAAAGTGGCTTCCTGTACCTGTCTCTTTTCTTCCATATTTATCTACACCAACCTTGCAGGTGAAACCAAGCCAAGCGCTAGCTTCTTCTATATTGTTTTCACCCACTGTGTGCAGTCTATAGAGGAAGGAGGCAGGATCACAGTATTGAGAGACAACCCAAGTGTATGTGCATCATCTCACCCACTCTCCTCCTAGCTGACACACTGACATCATACAGCACCCTGCCCAAATAGAAGCTTGTTTTAACTACAGTCTGTGGTAACTTCTCCTGCTTGAGAAAACAACAAGCGTCCTTCCCTACTGTGTTGGGCTGTGCTCTGTTTGTTTACCTGTTTTTTTAACCCACATGCTCCCTCGTTAACTGAGTTTAGGGGTCAATAAAGAGCGAATGTGTTTCACATGACCGGCATGCCTGCCAGAGAGACAGCCAGGTGTCAGGGTGATGCTCCCTCACCAGTCGGTTTCTTTTTGTTCCCTAATGGTTAAAATGGTCATACCATGGATCATTTAGTTATCAGAATTTTTATTTTAGGACCCCTGTAGGTATGTAATTAAAGATATACAAAAAAATTATTCGATAACATATTGAATTTGGCCTTCACTACTATAGTCCATAGAGTCACATTGAATAACACATTCATAATGGCAAAACAGACAGTCAAAAAAAATATCATAAGGAATAATGTTTTGAAGTGTCTGTCCTAATCTAAGAGATATAAGAAAGCTCAGTAAATGTATAAATCTTTTGAGACACATATCTATCCCCTTTTTTTTGTTGGCACAAAATTGCTTCCATACTTCCATTCATTTTTTAAATGGGTACCCGGTTGCCTTCAGGCGTAGAGTAAAACGGATAGGGTTCTTCTTGAGTGTCTCCCCTTTCCTTAGTTTGTAGCCCAAATGGTTTGGACGCGACAGACGTTTTCGTGAGAAGACCGGTTTCGAGATGTCTCCTTGTCTGACAAACAGAGCTTTAGTTCTGCCACTTTCCACCAGAGATGCGGATGTTTGATGTTATTATGTTAATACGATTAACAGTGCAAAGTGCATAAGATAACTTAAAAAAGCAAGTTTTAACTCACTATTGAGCCTCTATTTATCTTGAAGGAGACCATTTCTGAACAGCAGAGGTGGGAAGGGAGAGAGCAGGGGGAGGGTAGAAACCGAGAGACTCAGAGAGCAAAATAGAGACAGCGGGAAAAAAACTACAGAGCCCCATATCTTTCACATTTTCTAAAGCTCTCCGTTACAATCATTGGCATTCACATAAACAAGGTCTGAATGTGAATCACCTGGGAATAGAAATCACTTCCTGAAGTTTCCAGCAGCCTCCAAAATGGCACACTATTCCCTCTAATCCTTAAATAGTTTACAACCAGAGCCGTGCAGGAGTAATGTTAGCTACAGAGGGCTCTGAATAAAAGATGGTGGATGATGTAGGGAATAGGGTGCTCTACTCTCCTGATGGTTCCTGAGTGGGGACAGACACACAGAACACTGTAGGCATGGGGATGGTCAAAATGACCACCTAATAGCTACAATGCTACAATACACAACAAAAACTCTGAAAACACAAAGAAAGGGACCAGAAGTATGGCCATAGTGACCGTTGTGAAGGTTAAGTTCAATGCTACAGTACCTCACAACAACATTTAAGAATAAAGTGAACTTTACTAACAAACTTTGACAAACACAATGCTTTACAACGTTTTATAAACTATGAGCCCTTATAATGCCTTACTATGATAAATACAGTATAATATGTGATGTGCCTAGGCAGCATTCATCCAACAGTCTCTGCAGCTGGTATTTAGCCAGGACATGCTTATGATACGTTTTACAATTCTTTATGACTGCATCATAATGTATTATGTCTGTTGGCTTAAAGTAAAGTGTTACCTTTGCTATCGATGTGGTGAGGACCAGGGTTTGATCTAGTAGTGTGTGCAATATAGAATGACAGTGAAGAAACACAGCTGAATAACTCACACCACATCCATTTGTAACCCTGTAACAGACGCACACACGCACGCACACACACAGTATTAACAGGAGCTTTTCAACTCATTCTCAGACTGTATCTCCAGCGCCGTAGTTCCCAACTCCCCTACCAGAGGAGCTCCACTCTTCTCTTCCGGGAAACTCTGTCGTAGGTCAGACCTCAAAGTCTGTCTGCCCTCCTCTCCCGTCTCCCCACGCGAAGGTGTGTCTGGCTGGGCAGAGCAGCAGATCAGCCCCCGGAGCTGGCGGAGCTGGCGTCTAAAGGAGCGTCTGAAGATGTAGTAGATAAAATGGTTGTAGTCCGTGGAGCCCTTAGCGAACAGGAGACCAGCAGGGCCAGACTGGCCTTCCCCTGGAACATATACTGTACCAAAAGCTGAGCACCACGTAGGGAGACCAAGCCACGATGAACCCTGAGCTGATCAACACCGCCATCTGGGTAGGAGAGGAGAGGGGGAGGAGAGGAGAGGAGGAGGAGAGGAGATGGGGAGGAGAGGAGGAGGAGAGGGGAAGGAGAGGAGAGAAGGAAGAGAGGAGATGGGGAGGAGAGGAGGAGGAGAGGGGAAGGAGAGGAGGAAAGGAGAGGGGAAGGAGAGGGGAGGGGAAGGAGAGGAGGAGAGGAGATGGGAAGGAGAGGAGATGGGAAGGAGAGGAGCGGATGAGAGGAGAGGGGAGAGGAGAGGGGAAGGAGAGGAGAAGGAGAGGATGAGAGGAGAGGAGGAGGAGAGAGGAAGGAGAGGAGGAGAAGAGGAGAGGGGAAGGAGAGAAGGAAGAGGGCAGGAGGAGAGGAGGAGGAGAGGAGAGGATGAGAGGAGATGGGAAGGAGAGGAGAGGGGAAGGAGAGGAGGAGGAGAGCAGGAGATGAGGAGGATGAGAGGGGAAGGAGAGGAGGAGGAAGAGGACAGTAGGAGTGGGAAAGGAGAGGAGGAGGAGAGACATTTGTCTGTCAAAAACATACGACTAAACAGGGACTAAAGCGTTTCTTAATGATTAAGGCAGGTTTGAGGGTTTGAGGAGTGTAAGCTGATCCTAGGTCTGTGCCTGAGAGCAACTTTTACGAGGAAGGAAAGTGAAGACAAAGAGAAGAGAACTAGAGTGACTATGACAGGGATTCCATGGTTCACACTGATCATCTTCCACATTTTTCACCAGGTGCCTGAGCTCACTGCTTTAGTTCTGTGTGCTATTGGGTTTGCCTTCTTCCCTTGTTCATAATCATCAAAGTGAAATGCTGTGCAGCATGTTGTGCTGTGCCTCAACCGCATGATTAGATAATTGGCATAATTTGCAGACCCAATTAAGGTTACTAATGATCTCTCTGGGGACGGCATGGACCACTGCAATAACAATATAATACCATTGTAATAACTCTGTTATAACACACTGTGCCATGATCATCCATTACTGCCTTGTGTTTTCAGTGTTAGGAAGGGAAATGCTTCAGACTGTTATTGCTGTGTAAGTTTTGATGAACAATGACAGAACTCATGAAACTATGTGTGGAATTGTGTGACTGAATTGGTAGCCTGGCTACAGCTTGTACTGTAGGCCTCTTTTAAAAAGGCAACTGTTTTCAAATTTGACAGTGAATGAATACATAAATTCTGTTTTAGAGTGGCTCTCTTCAGCCAAGGTACAGTATGTCGGCAAAGTTTTCTTTGGGGTGATGAGAGTATTAAATGTGGTATTTCTCTACTGCCAGATTCAAAACTCTCACCTCTTTCCAATTGTCAAAAACAGGCCTCCACAAAATACTCTGCTTCCTCCACACATGTAGAAGCAGGACAATATCCAGAACAGTCAGAACTAACGCCATGAAAATATTTGTTTTTGAGGGAGATTCATTCTAAAGACGACCCCACAGCACCCTTAAGAAAAGCTGTGGGCCTCTCTCCTTCTGGAATCAGCAGAACACCAGTGCATAAAACAATTAAGAAAAGCTGTGGGCCTCTCTCCTTCTGGAATCAGCAGAACACCAGTGCATAAAACAATTAAGAAAAGCTGTGGGCCTCTCTCCTTCTGGAATCAGCAGAACACCAGTGCATAAAACAATTAAGAAAAGCTGTGGGCCTCTCTCCTTCTGGAATCAGCAGAACACCAGTGCATAAAACAATTAAGAAAAGCTGTGGGCCTCTCTCCTTCTGGAATCAGCAGAACACCAGTGCATAAAACAATTAAGAAAAGCTGTGGGCCTCTCTCCTTCTGGAATCAGCAGAACACCAGTGCATAAAACAATTAAGAAAAGCTGTGGGCCTCTCTCCTTCTGGAATCAGCAGAACACCAGTGCATAAAACAATTAAGAAAAGCTGTGGGCCTCTCTCCTTCTGGAATCAGCAGAACACCAGTGCATAAAACATCATAGCATGTTTTTATGAAGGAACAATTAGGTGGGTTACACTTGTCTGCAAAACCATTAAATATTAAGCCTGTTTTAGTGTTTCTTTTTTCTCTCTCATTAAAATACTCTTTGTAGAGTCAGTGGTGAGGCCCAGATGGAGGTGTGGGTACTGGATAGAGTTTTGACCCAGACTGTGTGCTGTTGTCTGGGGTTGCCAGGGCACTGATGACGGCTGGTTGTGGTGGCTTTAATGGTAGTGGTGGTGGGTTAGAGAGTGGGTGGTGACGGGCCTGCGGTTACAGGGTGGGACCTGGCTGGCTGTGCCATCATCAGTCATAGCCTTAAGGACACAGTCAGGGGTCTCCTGCTATGCTGAAAGGCCTTGACTGGCTTTATAGAAGAGGCTGTTGACGTGATCTTCGAACATTCAATATGGAATTTTACCCCATGATTTTGACATATTGGAACGTAACAAGTTATTTTGTTTTTAAATCAATCAAATTCGAATCTTAATTATCCCTGTGTAGTAACTAACTGAACCTATTTGTGATGTTTGGTTTGTTGACTTTGGCTGGTGTTTAAACGCGTCACATTCCTCTGTTTATAGCCATGAACCACCCACAACATGTTAAGTTGTTGTATCTCTCCTTAGGCTGCCACAGAGCCCAGGCCTGTCATCAAACACATGACCATGTCGCAAGCATTCGTCATCGTAGCCAATCACTGGTGCCCATTTGATTTAAACTTAAACATTGGTTTTCTGGATTCTTCTCTTTGGGTAGGGTATATGAGGGGGCATCTAACTAGGCTATTTCTTAACAGTCTCCAGTCCTCAGAAACATCCTAATTGCTATTTAAATGTCTTGTTAATTGAGAGCATCACCGCTGTACCTTGTTCTATGGGCTCTGCCTATCTTTATGCCCTGGCACAATAACCACAAACCCATCTGCTACACTCATTTAATGCCCATGAAAAAAATATAGAGGTCTAAAATAGAACCTTAAATTTGCAGTAGGGCAGATAGAATAGCGATGCCCAGCCCATGTTGTTTAACCACTAGTTGCTAGTTTGGGAAAATATAACGCTCTGCACTTTTAAGTTTTATTTAGCCTACCCAATCCCCTCTCTGCTTCTCGCTGTGTGAGGAAAGCCAACCAATTAGTTTTCCAGTATTGTCACGATCGTGCGGCGGATTAACGGACCAAAATGCAGCAGTTGGAAAATAAGCCATCTTCTTTTATTATAACACGAAGATGAACACGACACAAAACACTTTAACAAAACAACAAAATAACAAAACGACCGTGAAGCTACAAACGTTGTGCACTTACACACACTGGCTACAAACGTTCTTACATAGACAACACTAGACATATACACTCAACACAAAACCATCTACTACACCCCATAACCCCTTTACCAAATAAACACCCAAAACCAACAAAACATAAACATTACCCATGTCACACCCTGACCTAACTAAAATAATAAAGAAAACAAAGAATAATAAGGCCAGGGCGTGACATAACCCCCCCCTTGAGGCGCGAACTCCGGGCGCACCATACACAGTCTAGGGGAGGGTCTGGGTGGGCTCCCCTCCACGGTGGCGGCTCCGGCTCTGGTCGTAGTCCCCACGTCACCACAGTACCTAACCACCTCCTAGGCTTCCTCCAAACGACCCCCCTCCACATTAACCCCATTGCATTAAGGGGGAGTTCCGGACTAAGGGACAGCTCCGGACTAAGGACCAGTACCAGGGTAAGGGGCAGTACCAGGGTCAGGGGCAGTACCAGGATAAGGGGCAGTACCAGGGTAAGGGGCAGCACCAGGGTAAGGGGCAGCACCAGGGTAAGGGGCAGCACCAGGGGAAGGGGCAGCTCCAGGGTAAGGGGCAGCTCTGGACTGAGGAATGGCAGCTCCGGACTGAGGGACTGCAGCTCCGGACTGAGGGACTGCAGCTCCGGACTGAGGGACGGCCCATGGCTGGCTGACAGATCTGGCTGCTCATGGCTGGCTAACGGATCTGGCTGCTCATGGCTGGCTAACTGATCTGGCTGCTCATGGCTGGCTGACGGATCTGGCTGCTCATGGCTGGCTGACGGATCTGGCTGCTCATGGCTAGCTGACGGATCTGGCTGCTCATGGCTAGCTGACGGATCTGGCTGCTCATGGCTAGCTGACGGATCTGGCTGCTCATGGCTAGCTGACGGATCTGGCTGCTCATGGCTAGCTGACGGATCTGGCTGCTCATGGCTAGCTGACGGATCTGGCTGCTCATGGCTAGCTGACGGATCTGGCTGCTCATGGCTAGCTGACGGATCTGGCTGCTCATGGCTAGCTGACGGATCTGGCTGCTCATGGCTAGCTGACGGATCTGGCTGCTCATGGCTAGCTGACGGATCTGGCTGCTCATGGCTAGCTGACGGATCTGGCTGCTCATGGCTGGCTGACTGATCTGGCTGCTCCTGTCTGGTTGGCGGCTCTGGCAGATCCTGTCTGGTTGGCGGCTCTGGCAGATCCTGTCTGGTTGGCGGCTCTGGCAGATCCTGTCTGACGGACGGCTCTAGCGGCTCCTGTCTGGCTGGCGGCTCTAGCGGCTCCTGTCTGGCGGACGGCTCAGTGGGCTCATGGCAGACGGGCGGCTTTGCAGGCTCATGGCAGACGGGCGGCTTTGCAGGCTCATTGCAGACGGATGGCTCAGATGGCGCTGGGGAGACGGATGGCTCAGATGGCGCTGGGGAGACGGATGGCTCAGATGGCGCTGGGGAGACGAGCAGTTCAGTCAATGCTGTGCAGACGGCAGACTCCTGCCGGCTGAGGCGCACTGTAGGCCTGGTGCGTGGTGCCGGGACTGGTGGCACCGGGCTGGGGACACGCATCTCAGGGCTAGTGCGGGGAGCAGGAACAGGGCATACTGGACCCTGGGGACGCACATTAGGCCTAGTGCGTGGGGACGGAACTGGTGGTACCGGACTGGGGACACGCATCTCAGGGCTAATGCGGGGAGCAGCAACAGGATGCACAGGACTCTGGAGACGCACAAAAGGCTTAGTGCGTGGTGCCGGAATTGGTGATACCGGGCTGGAGACACGCACCATAAGGCTAGTGCGTGGAGGAGGCACTGGTGGTACTGGGTTGGAGCGGGGAGGTGGCGCCGGAAATACCGGACCGTGCAGGCGTACTGGCTCTCTTGAGCATTGAGCCTGCCCAACCTTACCTGGTTGAATGCTCCCGGTCGCCCAACCAGTGCGGGGAGGTGGAATAACCCGCACCGGGCTATGTAGGCGAACCGGGGAAACCATGCGTAAGGCAGGTGCCATGTATGCCGGCCCGAGGAGACGCACTGGAGACCAGACGCGTTGAGCCGGCCTCATGACACCTGGCTCAATGCCCAATCTAGCCCTACCAGTGCGGGGAGGTGGAATAACCCGCACCGGACTATGCACACGTACAGGAGACACCGTGCGCTCTACTGCGTAACACGGTGTCTGCCCGTACTCCCGCTCTCCACGGTTAGCCTGGGAAGTGGGCGCAGGTCTCCTACCTGCCCTTGGCCCACAACCCCTTAGCCCCCCCCAAGAAATTTTTGGGAGTTACTCACGGGCTTTTCGGGCTTCCGTGCAAGACGTGTCCCCTCATAATTCCGGTTTCGAGCTTGATTCTCCGGCTTCCATCCACGTCTCCTAGCTGCCTCCTTAAACCACCTCTCCTGGGCTGTGGCTGCCTCACCTTTCACACGAGAGCAGCGATATTCTCCAGTTTGCGCCCAAGGTCCATCTCTTTCCAATTCGTCCTCCCAACTCCAGAGATCCTGTGTAGGTAGGTCCTGTTGCCGCCTTCCATGCCGCTTGGTCCTATGGTGGGTAATTCTGTCACGATCGTGCGGCGGATTAACGGACCAAAATGCAGCAGTTGGAAAATAAGCCATCTTCTTTTATTATAACACGAAGATGAACACGACACAAAACACTTTAACAAAACAACAAAATAACAAAACGACCGTGAAGCTACAAACGTTGTGCACTTACACACACTGGCTACAAACGTTCTTACATAGACAACACTAGACATATACACTCAACACAAAACCATCTACTACACCCCATAACCCCTTTACCAAATAAACACCCAAAACCAACAAAACATAAACATTACCCATGTCACACCCTGACCTAACTAAAATAATAAAGAAAACAAAGAATAATAAGGCCAGGGCGTGACAAGTATTATATGGGCACCAGCTTGGAGACTTGTCCTGTCCAAATATTGGTATTCATTCATTTGTAAAGAAGCGGTCATGATAGAGAAAAAAACTGTCAGGCTAATCCATTCCCTTGTTTTTTTTATCCTTTCCCTCTGATATTTTATTTGTTCCTCCTTCTCCTTTTGCAGGTTACCATGATGGTCCCACTTGGCCGATAACATATTGCAGCCTAAATGTCATTCCATTTAGTTAATAACCTGCTTCAAATGGTAATCACTGACCATTCAATAGCTTATTTCCAGTTGTTGTGTTTTCATATGCCTCCAAGTCATACGGGCAAATAATAGTAAAGGGCGTGTAAAACCCCTCAAGGTGAAAATATGGTGTAATGATGCGCTCAACAATAGGCATGAATTCCATCTGGCTCTGCTTCATGATGTTAGCTGTTCTTTGTTTATATTTAGTACTTTAGCTACCTACCCTAGCCTGGCAATTAGCTAAATTCCAAGTTAATGTAATGTCATCGCAACAGCAAATATTTATCCGTTTTAGTTATAAGCATAGAGACGCTTTAAACCATCCACAGTACCAGTCAAAAGTTTGAACACAACTACTCATTCAAGGGTTCTTCTTTATTTTTGCAAATTTCTACATAGTAGAATAATAGGGAAGACATCAAAACTATGATATAACACATATGGAAAACAAATCAAAATATATTTTAGATTCTTCAAAGTAGCCACCCTTTGCCTTGATGACAGCTTTGCACACGCTTGGCATTCTCTCAACCAGCTTCACCTGGAATGCTTTTCCAATAGTCTTGAAGGAGTTCTCACATTTGCTGAGCACTTGTTGGTTGCTTTTACTTCACTCTGCGGTCCAACTCATCCCAAATTATCTCAATTGGGTTGAGGTCGGATGATTATGGAGGCCAGGTCATCTGATGCAGCACTCCATCACTCTCTTTCTTGGTCAAATAGCCCTTACACAGCTTGGAGGTGTGTTGGGTCATTGTCCTGTTGACAAACAAATGATAGTTCCACTAAGTGCAAACCAGATGGGATGGCGTATTGCTGTAGAATGCTGTGGTAGCCATGCTGGTTAAGTGTTCCTTGAATTCTAAATGAATCACAGACAGTGTCACGAGCAAAGCACCCCCACACCATCACACCTCCTCCATGCTTCACGGTGGGAACCACACATGCGGAGATCATCCGTTCACCTACTCTGCGTCTCACAAAGACATAGCGGTTGGAACCAAAAATCTCCAATTTGGACTCATCAGACCAAAGGACAGATTTCCACCGGTCTAATGTCCATTGCTCGTGTTTCTTGGCCCAAGCAAGTCTCTTCTTCTAATTAGTGTCCTTTTGTAGTCATTTCTTTGCAGCAATTTGACCATGAAGAATTGATTCACGCAGTCTCCTCTGAACGTGTTGATGTTGAAATGTGTCTGTTACTTGAACTCTGTGAAGCATTTATTTGGGTTGCAATCTGAGGTGCAGTTAAGTCTAATGAACTTATCCTCTGCAGCAGAGGTATCTCTGGATCTTCCTTTCCTGTGGCGGACCTCATGAGAGCCAGTTTCATTATAGCGCTTGATCGTTTTTGCAACTGCACTTGAAGTTGTTGAAATGTTCCGGATTGACTGACCTTCATGTCTTAAACTAATGATGGACTGTCGTTTCTCTTTGCTTATTTGAGCTGTTCTTGCCATAATACTTATTTATTTATTCTTAATACTGAATTGTTGGTTAAGGGCATGTTAGTAAGCATTTCACTGTAAAGTCTACACCTGTTGTATTCGGCGCATATGGCAAATACAATTTCATTTGATTTGACATGGACTTGGTATTTTAACACATCTGGCTATCTTCTGTGTACCACACCTACCTTGTTACAATGCAACTGATTGGCTCAAACTCATTAAGAAGGAAAGAAATTCCACAAATGTACTTTTAACAAGGCACACTTTTTAATTGAATTGCATTCCAGGTGACAACGTCATAAAGCTGGTTGAGAGAATGCCAAGAGTGTGCAAAGCTGTCATCAAGGCAAAGGGTGGTTACTTTGAAGAATCTCAAATATAAAATATTTTTTGATTTTTTTTAACAGTTTTTTGTTACTACATAATTCCATATGTGTTATTTCATAGTTTTTATGTCTTCACTATTATTCTACAATGTAGAAAATAGTAAAAATAAAGAAAAGCCTTGGAATGAGTAGGTGTGTCCAAACTTTTGACTGGTACTGTAATTGTGCGTGATTGGCTACATCACACAAGATGTTCACCTCTCTAGCGCAGGGATTAGAGTGCATAATTGCACCTGTTAACACCGAAGCCTCTTGTAAATTATACACAATACATTTGCATGCCTTTCTTTTCTAGCTCCAATGAGGCACATGCACAATTGTAAACAACTTGTCTGCACCATGCTTTACTGGACACATGGCCCTGATTTTATGCACAGATTTTTACTCTGGTCACAAGATGAGAGGTGAGCAAGATGAACAACTGTTCATGTTTTCCAAGCATGAATCCGAGTTGGCACAAAGTGTAGCCTACTTGGTTTGCATCGTAAACATGAATCATTCAGTTCCCACTGTGCACAGACGTCAATTCAACGTCTATTCCACGTTGGTTCAACGTAATTTCATTGAAATGACATGGAAACAATGTTGATTCAACCAGTGTGTGCCCAGGGGTTTATGACTACTAGTGAGGCTTTTCAGACTATTGAAATGACTTAGCCCAATTGTGGGGTTTGCACGCTTGTTATTTATTATCTGCCCTTCTGATTTGGAGGCATATGAAAACACTGAAACTGGAAGTAAGCTATTGAATGGTCAGTGATCATCACCTTTTGAAGCAGATAATTAACTAAATAGAATTACATTTAGGGTGCAATATAATATTGGCCAAGTGGTACTGTCATGGTATCCTACATAAATAGAAGACGGAACAAATAAAACAATCTGAAGGAACAAATGAAAAACCAGAGGGAATGGATAAAAAACAGAGGGAACAGATTAGTCTGCCAGTTTTTTTTCACCGCCATGACCCCTCAGGGCCTCCGTAAAAGAAGAGGTTTTCTATGAATGAAGAAAAACTGAAATGTTACTATAGCCTATAGAGTATGGAGATGCCCCGACAGGTGTGAAATCCTATATGTGCTTGAGATCAAGTCTATAATGTTACAATGCCAGTTGGAGGGTCTTTAAAAGCATTAACACAGTACTTTTAAGAAAGATCTACATTTTAACATGGTGATGATCATTTCCATAACATTCTCAGCAGCAGATTAGAAGTCTGTAAAAGCTATCTCCTCTGTTGGTGTTCCAAGTGTTTGAAGATCAAACTCAGGACCAGTGCCATATTTGGCTCCTGTTTGTGTGTGCATGCGCATGTGCGTATGTGTTTGTGTGTGTGTGTTTGTGGGTGCTTACGAAGGTGTGTTTGTGAAAGTTGTGTGTGTGTGCCCCTTCAGGAATCCGAGTAGCTCCCTAATGAAGCGTGGCTCTCCGCTGAGATTAAGGAAACGTTGTTACAGGGTATTATACAACGTTTCCATGAACTCAGGAATGTTAGGAAATTGGGAAAATGAACAGCTCTGGACAGCTTCCCATTTCCCCATTCCCCTCTCCCTCTAAAATACCACCACACTGCTCTCCTGAACCAGCCACCAGTTGAGAGGGACTTGTTATTCCTGAGTTATTCTTTGTAACTGAGGTGCTGTTTTTACTGGGCTAAAAGCTGCAGTAGTATCCTTCCCTCTGTAGATGCTCAATATCAGTATTTCAGTGTGTTGCAGTGTTTCTATCCTCTTTGACAGGCTATTTCAGAGAGCGTGCTGACGGAGGTTCTGGTTCTGGTTGGATTCTGTGTAACTGCAGAAGACCAGTTCCGTGGCTACAGGCTTTTCCATGTGTTTAGTCTGAGTGCTGTTCTCTCCATGTACACTGTGTGTGTATGTTCACCACTGGAGCGATGCTTGGTGGTGTAGAGATGACTGCCTGTTCACTTCCCTTTCTCGCTCTCTCTTTCTGTCCCTTGGTGCTAAGCGATTAGTGCTTTTTGGGACGTCGGTTCAGTTTTGGTTAGAATTATTATTATTTACATTAAATGCACTGTGCATTATCTAGGTTGAATGCTGTAACAACACAGAATAAAACAATGAATAAAAGTGCCGTGATGGTAGTGACTGTCCATTACTGCTTATTACTTAGTATTAACCATCAGTTATTCACATGACTTTACTTTTGTTTTATTTGATGACTTTATTATTTCATTCCAAGTCATCATCTCCTCCCTATAAAACTGCGGCCTATGCTGTCTGACAAAAATCACTATTTTAGTAGCTGTTCAAAGGAAATTAGGCATACTTTTATGACTCCTGAATACCAACTATTAATCACTTAGATCATGTATTTTCAGGGCTGGTCAAAAGAGAAAACCCAATGAAGGCTGGTCACCAGAGAAAACACAATGAAGGCTGGTCACCAGAGAAAACACAATGAAGGCTGGTCACCAGAGAAAACACAATGAAGGCTGGTCACCAGCCTATGCTGGACTATGCTCTTCAGGGAAACAACTAATTGACAGACATTGGTTCAATTATTTGAATTCCATTTCGTTAAATAAAAGAGACCATGCTTGACCAGCATCCGACCAGCGCTGACCAGCATAGACCAGCATGGACCAGCTTGAAAATTGATACTGGCCTATGCTATTTTTTTCAGCAGGGTTTCTCTCTCTCACTCCGTCTCAATCTTTCTGTCTCTCTCTTGCTCCCTCTTCTCTTTCTCTTTTTCTCTGGATTTCACTCTCTCTCAATCTCTCTCTATTGTCTCTTTTTCTCTCTCTATTCTCTCTCTCTGTCTCTTTCTGCCTCTCAGTGATGTTGAACCACTCTGTGCACTGAACCTGTTGCCCCTCTTGCTCTTTAACTGGGCTGTTGGCACGACACCTTCTCTGGGCAGCTAGCAGACATATACACCAGGTTCTCGCTCTCTGTTCTCTCTGTTTCCCTGCAGACTTTATCCAGTCTCTATTGTCTAGTTTTGCTATGACAACATGTTATATAATATTATTTTTAATGACTACAACTCTAAACACTTCTGTGTCTTGAGCCAAGCACTGTTCAAACACACACACACACGCATGCAGGCATGCACACAAACACACACACACACGCATGCAGGCATGCACACAAAGACACACACACACACACATTTGAATTACTATCTTTGTGGGGACCAAACTATTGATTCCCATTCAAAATCCTATTTTCCCTAACCCTAACCCTAATCCTTAACCTAACCCTAATTCTAACCCTAACCAGAATTGTAACCCAAACCCTAAACCTAACCCTTTTAGGCTTAGGGGTTATAACCCTGACCCCTAAGCCTAAAATAGTATTTTTCTATGTGGGGACCAGCGAAATGTCGCCACTTAATTTTCCTTGTTTTGCCATCCTTGTGAGGACTTCTGGTCCCCACAGTATAGTGAAATCAAATACACACACACACACTACAAGCCAGCCTTCCTCGTTTATTTTACAGCAGAGAGGGAGATTATTTTTGTTTAGAAACACTGAAATGTTTTTTGTAGAACAGCACAGTCAGACTGCGGGCCAACCTAAATAAAGAAGAACGTTGGAGAAACATCCAATAAAACAGTCAGGCAGACCAACTCCAAGCACAACCTTAGGTAACCGCCCATTAGTTCTGCCTAGGGTTGAAAATTACTGGAAACTTTCAAAGTACCAGTAAACTATCAGAATTTTGGTATCATTCAAGGATTTTATGTAATCTATCACACGACATCTAGTGGTCTTTTAGGGTACTTCATATTATCACAGGTGTCTGTAATTATCTCTGGCCCTCTGTGTGGCCGTATCACATGTAAAATGTATGAAATAATTAAATAAGATGGTAAAAAATAATGACATAGCTGAAAAAGACTATCCTAAATATAAACCATCAACTTAGTGAATACCATTGGTGTTTAAAATGAAGGTTTCATCATGAAATATCTTTTATATCTTTTTTTTTTACACTCTTTGATTTATTTTGTATGTCAATATGTATTTGTTGTCAATGTTTCGTTGTCATTGTTTTGTAACTTTTGTAAATTACCGGTAGCTTTGCAACCCTTGTTCTGCCTTTCAATCATATAGAAAACTCAATAACTGTTACAGTGACTGCCCCAAGGCTTGAAGCCCTTTATGATACGTAGGCCAGGAGTGACTGCCCCAAGGCTTGAAGCCCTTTATGATACGTAGGCCAGGAGTGACTGCCCCAAGGCTTGAAGCCCTTTATGATACGTAGGCCAGGAGTGACTGCCCCAAGGCTTGAAGCCCTTTATGATACGTAGGCCAGGAGTGACTGCCCCAAGGCTTGGAGCCCTTTATGATACGTAGGCCAGGAGGGACTGCCGCAAGGCTTGAAGCCCTTTATGATACGTAGGCCAGGAGTGACTGCCCCAAGGCTTGAAGCCCTTTATGATACGAAGGCCAGGAGTGACTGCCCCAAGGCTTGGAGCCCTTTATGATACGTAGGCCAGGAGTGACTGCCCCAAGGCTTGAAGCCCTTTATGATACGTAGGCCAGGAGTGACTGCCCCAAGGCTTGAAGCCCTTTATGATACGTAGGCCAGGAGTGACTGCCCCAAGGCTTGAATCCCTTTATGATACGTAGGCCAGGAGTGACTGCCCCAAGGCTTGGAGCCCTTTATGATACGTAGGCCAGGAGTGACTGCCCCAAGGCTTGAAGCCCTTTATGATACGTAGGCCAGGAGTGACTGCCCCAAGGCTTGAAGCCCTTTATGATACGTAGGCCAGGAGTGACTGCCCCAAGGCTTGGAGCCCTTTATGATACGTAGGCCAGGAGTGACTGCCCCAAGGCTTGAAGCCCTTTATGATACGTAGGCCAGGAGTGACTGCCCCAAGGCTTGAAGCCCTTTATGATACGTAGGCCAGGAGTGACTGCCCCAAGGCTTGAAGCCCTTTATGATACGTAGGCCAAGAGTGACTGCCCCAAGGCTTGGAGCCCTTTATGATACGTAGGCCAGGAGTGACTGCCCCAAGGCTTGGAGCCCTTTATGATACGTAGGCCAGGAGTGACTGCCCCAAGGCTTGAAGCCCTTTATGATACGTAGGCCAGGAGTGACTGCCCCAAGGCTTGGAGCCCTTTATGATACGTAGGCCAGGAGTGACTGCCCCAAGGCTTGGAGCCCTTTATGATACGTAGGCCAGGAGTGACTGCCCCAAGGCTTGGAGCCCTTTATGATACGTAGGCCAGGAGTGACTGCCCCAAGGCTTGGAGCCCTTTATGATACGTAGGCCAGGAGATCCCTGGCATTTGAGAGAGAAAAAAAGGATGACGAAATACTTGCTTACAAGAATCTCTTGGAAATTGATGTTCCACTTTCACTGAGTTTTATCACTGTGTACTATGTAATTATCTGTACGAAACTTAAATAGCTATTAAGTCATCACAGTTTGGTGTTACTCATCCTACCAGCCACTAAATCCAAGGTGTGTGTTTGTGTCTGGCACCTCGACTCTCATCTCAAGAGGAGACTGAATTCAAACTGAGGCTGCCACCATAGTTACACAGCTGCTAGTTTGACATACTGTTGCCACTAATTAACAACTGCTTTGCGGTAGTGTAGCAGAACAAACCAATCAACATCACATGTCACTGGTCTTTGAGGTGGAAGATGCTGTAACCAACACTAGAGAAAAATGACTTAAATCCAGCTAACTGATTCCAGTGACAGATTGACAATAACTTCTTGGTCTGGGAGGGTGTGAAAGTGATATGGGGGCTACGGAGGGTTCTCAGGGGGGAACACTGGGGAAGTTCTGTTAGAATGTAGTCCTTCCCTGGGGAAAGCAAACTTCACATCATCCAAATTGACACCTCAATCTGAAAATGTGCTCACAGGCACACACACACACACACACACACACACACACACACACACACACACACACACACACACACACACACACACACACACACACACACACACACACACACACACACACACACACACACACACACACACACACACACACACATACATATTATCACCTAGGTCTGAAAATGTACTGCTACAGTATATACTCTGAAGTTGGTCTCCCATTTCAGGTGGTTGACATGATTTACTTCAACCTGGCTGTGGGACTGACAGAAAGACGTTTCTCTTCCTCCAATAACCTCTCGTTAACAGCTAGAACTGCTCATGTCAAGTTACAATATGATCAACTCATTTAGCTGCTAAGTATTTTCCGCTTTGTTCACTAACCTCTGAACAAAAGAAACATCAACCACAAAATCCCTAACCTCCCTCCATAATGATGCGTCCAAGCCCTGTTTTTATACTGAATAAAGCCACGTTTATCCAGATGTTTTCAACAGGACATCTTGAGTGCTGCTAAACTCTAGTCCAAAGTTAACAACGCCTCCTCCAAAGACACAAACTCCCTGTTTCCAAGAGGCACTAATGTAGAACAGAGAGGGTGCCAGGGGGGTGTCTGGCTCTACCTGACAGATGAGAGAGTGGGTGTGTCTGTCTCCGACCTGTAGACCGAAAGCCCCGCCCTCAACCACAGGTCTAACATCAGCTTAGCATATTCCCTATCATATCCATAACTATTAGGGGCATGAAGAAATGTCTGACCCTGTATCAGTGTTTAAGTGCAACTTCTACCCTAATATGTTAAAAAAACATCCCACACCAATTGCATTACATAAGATTACAGTGAAAATAGGAATGAATGCTGCTTTTCAGTTGAATTGGGCCAATTGGTTCGCACTGGGTGAGGGAGGAATTTGTGCTATAGAAACTGAACAAGAGGTCAAAGGTCATCTCACACGGGCACACACGCACACATACAAACACACACTCCACCACCATTGCTACGGCCCTTGAAAAGTCATAAAGATTTGTCTGGCCTGGTTTACTGGCCCTGACCCAGGCTGTGTAGCCTTTCCACTGGCCTGGCCCAGAACTACTACAGTCAGTTAGTCCACATCGGTACACTACAGTCAGTTAGTCCACATCAGTACACTACAGTCAGTCCACATCAGTACACTACAGTCAGTTAGTCCACATCAGTACACTACAGTCAGTTAGTCCACATCAGTACACTACAGTCAGTTAGTCCACATCAGTACACTACAGTCAGTTAGTCCACATCAGTACACTACAGTCAGTCAGTCCTCATCAGTACACTGCAGTCAGTCCACATCAGTGCACTGCAGTCAGTCCACATCAGTACACTACAGTCAATCAGTCCTCATCAGTACACTACAGTCAGTCAGTCCACATCAGTACTCTACAGTCAGTTAGTCCACATCAGTACACTACAGTCAGTCAGTCCACATCAGTACACTACAGTCAGTCAGTCCACATCAGTACACTACAGTCAGTTAGTCCACATCAGTACACTACAGTCAGTTAGTCCACATCAGTACACTACAGTCAGTCAGTCCACATCAGTACACTACAGTCAGTTAGTCCACATCAGTACACTACAGTCAGTCAGTCCTCATCAGTACACTACAGTCAGTTAGTCCACATCAGTACACTACAGTCAGTTAGTCCACATCAGTACACTACAGTCAGTTAGTCCACATCAGTACACTACATTCAGTCCACATCAGTACACTACAGTCAGTTAGACCACATCAGTACACTACAGTCAGTTAGTCCACATCAGTACTCTACAGTCAGTCAGTCCTCATCAGTGCACTACAGTCAGTTAGTCCACATCAGTACACTACAGTCAGTCAGTCCACATCAGTACACTACAGTCAGTCCACATCAGTACACTACAGTCAGTTAGTCCACATCAGTACACTACAGTCAGTCAGTCCACATCAGTACACTACAGTCAGTCCACATCAGTACACTACAGTCAGTCCACATTAGTACACTACAGTCAGTCAGTCCTCATCAGTACACTACAGTCAGTTAGTCCACATCAGTACACTACAGTCAGTCAGTCCTCATCAGTACACTACAGTCAGTTAGTCCACATCAGTACACTACAGTCAGTCAGTACACTACAGTCAGTTAGTCCACATCAGTACACTACAGTAAGTTAGACCACATCAGTACACTACAGTCAGTCAGTCCACATCAGTATACTAAAGTGAGTCAGTCCACATCAGTACATTACAGTCAGTCAGTCCTCATCAGTACACTACAGTCAGTTAGTCCACATCAGTACACTACAGTCAGTCAGTCCACTACAGTCAGTTAGTCCAATCAGTACACTACAGTCCTGCATGCATGTGTGGGCTGGCCTAGGGACTAGCACTGGCTCTGGTGCAAGCTGGACAGCTCTCGCCTGTAAATACATTTATCACTCCACAGCAAATTGTCCAAATTATTCATGTGAATTATCACCCGTTGATTTGGTCAAGTTTCAGTAAGGTTTCTTACTCTGTCTCCATTTACTTCTCTGTCCCTTTTTTGTTGTTCTCTCACTATAGCTGTATCTTTCCCTCTGTGACCCTCTCTCTCTCCCACTCCTTTTCTCTCTTTCTCTTGTTTCCTCTGTTGGCAGTGTGTGATAATGTGTTCCATGTGAAGTATTTCCTGGACAGTGCAGTAGCCTCTGGAGCAGATATGCACCCTGTACAGGACTCTGGTCATTCAGTCACTCAGAGTACACTGTTAACCACTGACTACTCTGATGTTTCACACACACACACACACACACACACACACACACACACACACACACACACACACACACACACACACACACACACACACACACACACACACACACACACACACACACACACACACAGGTTGCCTTGGCTGTGTGTATGTGCCAGCTGGAGAGCAGCTAATCACTACATGCTGTTCCATCACACACCCAGCCACAGAATTACAAAACCATTGTCTGGAACTGCTACTCTCAAACCTTAGCATGCTCTGTGTGTGTGTGTGAGTGAGTGTGCATGTGCATGTGCGCATGCGCATATGAATTGAGCTCCAAAAGTATTGGGACAGTGACACATCCAGCACGTTGAATGTTAAATGATACAGTGACTATGTGGTCAGCTTCAATTTGAGAGTTTTTTCATCCATATCAGTGAACTGTTTAGAGATTACAGGACTTTTTTTTACATATCCCCCCCATTTTAGGGGACCAAAAGTATGTATATATATATATATATATATGTATTAAAGTAGTCAAACGTTTAGTATTTGGTCCCATTTTCCTAGCACGCAATGATTACAACAAGATTGTGACTCTATTTGCTGTTTGTTTCAGTTGTGTATGAGCTGTCATAGCTAGTTTTATGGCCTTCTGTTGGTGCGAATGTATGGTGGATGTCTTCTCTCAACTGGAGGGAGGAAAGAGGACATGATGTAGCTTTTAATGTATGTGTCTATTGAGGGACTACACTCTGGGGAGGACAAACAATCCCAATACTGCTGAGTGGAGTGGTGACTCCTCTCCTAAACAACAGAGACCTACTTCATGTTAGTGTTACTGCTCTGCCTGGGAGAGACCAACCACAGTTCATTGTTCATTGTTACACATGATACCAGACACCAAATGGACAGATATAGTAGAGATATATATATTAGAGATATATATATATAGTAGAGATATATATTAGAGATATATATAGTATATATATACAGTGGGGAGAACAAGTATTTGATACACTGACGATTTTGCAGGTTTTCCTACTTACAAAGCATGTAGAGGTCTGTCATTTTTATCATAGGTACACTTCAACTGTGAGATGGAATCTAAAACAAAAATCCAGAAAATCACATTGTATGATTTTTAAGTAATTCATTTGCATTTTACTGCATGACATAAGTATTTGATCACCTACCAACCAATAAGAATTCCGTCTCTCACAGACCTGTTCGTTTTTCTTTAAGAAGCCCTCCTGTTCTCCACTCATTACCTGTATTAACTGCACCTGTTTGAACTCGTTGCCTGTATAAAAGACACCTGTCCACACACTCAATCAAACAGACTCCAACCTCTCCACCATGGCCAAGACCAGAGAGCTGTGTAAGGACATCAGGGATAAAATTGTAGATATATATATATAGTAGAGATATATATAGTAGAGATATCATAGAGATATATATAGTATATATATATATATATATATAGTAAAGATATCATAGAGATATAGATATATATAGTAGATATATATATAGTAGAGATATATATAGTAGAGATATAGAGATATATATAGTAGATATATATATATAGTAGATATATATAGTAGATATATATAGTAGAGATATATATAGTGGCGATATAGTAGAGTTATATATAGTAGAGATATATATAGTAGATATATATACGAGAGATATCATAGAGATATATATAGTAGAGAGATATATAGTAGAGATATCGTAGAGATATATGTATATAGTAGATATATATATAGTAGAGATATATATATAGTAGAGATATATATATATAGTAGATATATATAGAGAGATATATATAGTAGATATATATATATAGTAGATATATATAGTAGAGATATATATAGTAGCGATATAGTAGAGATATATATATATAGTATATATATATATAGTAGAGATATCATAGAGAGATATATATAGTAGAGATATATATAGTTGAGATATTTATAGTAGATATATATAGTAGAGATCTTTATATATATATATATATATATATATAGTAGAGATATAGTAGATATATATATAGTAGAAATATAGTAGAGATATATATAGTAGAGATATAGTAGATATATATATATATAGTAGATATATATATATAGTAGAGATATATATAGTCGAGATGTATATAGTAGTGATATAGTAGAGATAGATATAGTAGATATATATATAGTAGAGATATATATAATAGAGATATATGTATATAGTAGATATATATATAGTAGAGATATATATAGTAGAGATATATATAGTAGAGATATATATATATAGTAGATATATATATATATATATATTAGATATATATATAGTAGAGATATATATAGTAGAGATATAGTAGATATATATACATATATAGTAGATATATATATATAGTAGAGATATATATAGTCGAGATGTATATAGTAGTGATATAGTAGAGATAGATATAGTAGATATATATATAGTAGAGATATATATAGTAGAGATATATGTATATAGTAGATATATATATAGCAGAGATATATATAGTAGAGATATATATAGTAGAGATATATATATAGTAGATATATATATATATATATTAGATATATATATAGTAGAGATATATATAGTAGATATATACAGTAGAGATATTTTTATATATATATATATATATAGTAGAGATATATATAGTAGATACATATATTGTAGAGATATATGTAGTAGATATATATATATAGTAGAGATATATATAGTAGCAATATAGTAGAGATATATATAGTAGATATATATATTAGTAGCAATATCATAGAGATATATATAGTAGATATATATATATATATATAGTAGATATATATATAGTAGAGATATAGTAGATATATATATATAGTAGATATATATATATATATAGTAGAGATATAGTAGATATATATATATAGTAGATATATATATATATAGATATATATAGTAGATATATATATAGTAGAGATATAGTAGATATATATATATAGTAGAGATATATATAGTAGAGATATCATAGAGATATATATAGTATATATATATATATATATATAGTAAAGATATCATAGAGATATAGATATATATAGTAGATATATATATAGTAGAGATATATATAGTAGAGATATAGAGATATATATAGTAGATATATATATATAGTAGATATATATAGTAGATATATATAGTAGAGATATATATAGTGGCGATATAGTAGAGTTATATATAGTAGAGATATATATAGTAGATATATATACGAGAGATATCATAGAGATATATATAGTAGAGAGATATATAGTAGAGATATCGTAGAGATATATGTATATAGTAGATATATATATAGTAGAGATATATATATAGTAGAGATATATATATATAGTAGATATATATAGAGAGATATATATAGTAGATATATATATATAGTAGATATATATAGTAGAGATATATATAGTAGCGATATAGTAGAGATATATATATATAGTATATATATATATAGTAGAGATATCATAGAGAGATATATATAGTAGAGATATATATAGTTGAGATATTTATAGTAGATATATATAGTAGAGATCTTTATATATATATATATATATATATATAGTAGAGATATAGTAGATATATATATAGTAGAAATATAGTAGAGATATATATAGTAGAGATATAGTAGATATATATATATATAGTAGATATATATATATAGTAGAGATATATATAGTCGAGATGTATATAGTAGTGATATAGTAGAGATAGATATAGTAGATATATATATAGTAGAGATATATATAATAGAGATATATGTATATAGTAGATATATATATAGTAGAGATATATATAGTAGAGATATATATAGTAGAGATATATATATATAGTAGATATATATATATATATATATTAGATATATATATAGTAGAGATATATATAGTAGAGATATAGTAGATATATATACATATATAGTAGATATATATATATAGTAGAGATATATATAGTCGAGATGTATATAGTAGTGATATAGTAGAGATAGATATAGTAGATATATATATAGTAGAGATATATATAGTAGAGATATATGTATATAGTAGATATATATATAGCAGAGATATATATAGTAGAGATATATATAGTAGAGATATATATATAGTAGATATATATATATATATATTAGATATATATATAGTAGAGATATATATAGTAGATATATACAGTAGAGATATTTTTATATATATATATATATATAGTAGAGATATATATAGTAGATACATATATTGTAGAGATATATGTAGTAGATATATATATATAGTAGAGATATATATAGTAGCAATATAGTAGAGATATATATAGTAGATATATATATTAGTAGCAATATCATAGAGATATATATAGTAGATATATATATATATATATAGTAGATATATATATAGTAGAGATATAGTAGATATATATATATAGTAGATATATATATATATATAGTAGAGATATAGTAGATATATATATATAGTAGATATATATATATATAGATATATATAGTAGATATATATATAGTAGAGATATAGTAGATATATATATATAGTAGAGATATATATAGTAGATATATATATATATAGTAGAGATTTTGTTTAGAGAGAGCTCACTATGGAGATGTTTAATCATTCTTTACCTTATTTAGTCCCTAGAGTGAGTGAGAGTTCACTGTAATAAAGCTGTAGGGGAGAGTGGGATAAGTTGATCTGAAGGGGTAAGTTGAGCCACCCTTGTTTCTAGGAAACGTTACACTAAATTAATAATTTCACTAAATATTTAGGAAGTGTCATCATTTCATGGAGTCTGTGAAGGAAAAAACCACATGGGTCCAAAAAACAGGTTTCCATCAAGTCCAATGAATTTATTGTGTTAGAGGGATGCTTGTATCTAAACCAGGGGTTGGAACCAGTTCAAGGAACAGAATCGCAAAAACGGAAAATAATGAAATGTTCCGGAACAGAACGGTTATTTTAAAAGCATGTGAACTGGTTAATGACGTTCTTTAACATTCCTGGCACCCACCCCCCACAAAAAAACGCAACAAGGCGCCTATGCAAAACCCTCACTCTGTCACTCAGAAACGTAATCCAGTGTCTACCTGCCAGCTGAAAACCTTTGCCAGTTTGTGTGAGTGTATAGGCAACCTGCCCATCCCTTTCCAAAACTGTAGCCTACTGACGTTACAAACGTTATCTAGAAATTAGGGAGAGATTTTTAATGAATTCACTTTTTCAATGCTAGTTACATATACCAGACATGTTTTTAATTCCGGTGCTGCTCTGCACACACAAGCTTGTTAGCTAGTTAGCTGTGGTCCAACACTAAACCAACTCTCAGAAGTTCAAAGACATTCCAAGTTCCTCCATAGAAACCACTCCTCCATTGGTATAATCCTGTGGGCCTAATTCAGGTAAGGCATGTCATAACAAGATGTCCAGAGCTTCAATCCTCCTCCTCCACCCTCCAGCTCTCCCCAGCCGCAAAATTTCAGTCACAAGCTGCTGTCACGTCTAACCCCGCTCCCCTTCTCCGGCGCTCGACGTCGCTCTACTAACCACCGGTCCTGGCAACCCATCACTACACACACCTGGCAACCCTCATTACTAATACCTGCGCCTCATCATCAGGCACACCTGGACTATGTCACCTTCCTGATTACTCCCCATATATATAGCACTCTGCTGTTGTTTCCCATCAGGCATTACTGACTCTATTATATATATATTTATTTTATTAAACTCTCCAACTGTACCTGCTTCCTGACTCCCAGCGTCTACGTTACAGCTGCTCTAACCGCACTGATTGGTGAAGAAATGTAATGTCTAGCAAATGTAAGAAAAACATTTGATTTCAGAGGTTTTAAAAGGAACAGGAAGAAGGAAATAAACCAGTACTTTCTGGGGGTTCGATCCAGTTCAGAACTTTATTTTGCTGGTCGGAACAGTGGAAGGGAATGAAAAAAATTATGATTTTGTCTACAACTAAACGATTGGAAAATAATTTCAATTCCAACCCCTGACCTAAACCAAAGTAGATCATTTAAAGATTGTTCTATAGATCAGTTGGGGTCTCTATAAAAGCTTCAATGTGAGGTCCTAAACCTAGCACGGAAGTGCATCCTTGTAGCTGTGTGGGCTAGTATAGTCAATATAATGCCTTTGGCTGAGTTGAGCCAATGGCCATGGGTAGGGCTGTATCAGTTATGGAATTTGTCAGCCGGTTATTGCCCTGCAAAAGACAGCCGGTCTCACGGTAATTGACCGGTAATTAACATAAACACATTTAGCATCTTCAGGCCTTCACACATACAAGTCGCTGATGAACACCTTTTGAACATCTACATTTAAACAAGTATAATACATCAATTGAATGTACACCATCACAATAAATCCATTGTTTATTTTAGACAGGTCTAAAGAAACATGATATGAAGAAAATGTATTTCAGAAGAACAGAATATGAGTTGGCCTACTGTATGTTATCTTGCTATGCTCCAAGCCATAGGCTGTAGGCTTGTTCATTTAGCAGACAAGAGATGCTTATAAGTAATGTGCCATTATTTAATATAATTGAATAGAAGAATATAATTGAACTTAGCTGAATTATATAGAAAGGATATATTTCCCATTCAGGAGCGAGAGTGCGCATATAAAGTGGCTAAATTGAGCGAAAAAATAATCATTTAAAGTAGATCCTATATGCTAGATTTAGAGTTATTTGGCAACTTTAGTTGTAAATGATACAAACCTTAGAATGTCTTAGAAATCAAAGGAAATCAATCACTATAGGCTATTGATGATTTGAGAAAGTTGCAGAAAAGTTGCGCTCTGTTCCTTGCCTCAGGCTGCACACACTGTTCTCTCATCAAGTGACGATTCTCAATTTAATCTTGTCTTTACTAATATGTTTTTTAAAAATCTATGTAGAATGGACCATTATCAAATGGGCAGGAACCAGGGCAAGAGGAAAAGACATGTAATCTGTATCCTCTCGAATAGCAAATGGAGGCCACTGTCCCACTGGTTTGTTTTGCTCATGTCTGGTAGGCTACGCCGGTTATTACGCTGCGTGACAGGTGATATTCTGCCCAAACTCTGTATGCCATGGGCTCCCCAACCCTGTTCCTGCAGCTACCTAGTGCTTCATTTTAGAAACCAAGTGAAATCTGTTCGGGAACATTGATAGTAGCATGTTTTCACAAAGAAACATATTTAATTAAACTGTTGACAGCCCCTGTCTCTGCGCGCTCGAGAAAGGAATGAAGGAGAGAGGGGAGGAGATGGACACGCACAGTGGTGAGATATTTTGTAGCTGAAGGTAATGTGTCAGCATATTAGTTTGATGAAAATATAAAACGTGCCCTATTACTAGGCTATTCAAAATCCAATACAAATTCACTATAATTGTAGGCTAACTCTGAATTTGTTTAATTTAGGCTAGAGCAATTATATACCAAAGATATCTTAAGTCTATATTTTTTTATGTTTTTCTGCCTTGTGTAATATGCGGTAGGCTATGTGGCACAATAATTATTTTAATTCCGAGTTTTTTGCGGGCTTGGGCTCATATATAGGCCTATGTTTAAGGGTGTTTTGAAATAATCGTCACCTTAGAAAGCACTGTCCATTTCATTGTGTAAGGCTTTGAAACAACATCCACAACAACCATGTTTTCCACTCAGTTTCAACCTGTTGTGGAACTTCTTTCTTCAAGTTGGTCAATCACAGTGAGGTGAGTTTTAAGAGCACGATACTGTTTTGATGATAAGTGTTTGATGTGATTTTCCATTGCATTTACGTTGACGTCAGAGTGGTTAGAGGGACAATAGAGCCCTGAGTACCAGGCCATTAGGACCTGATGGAGGGACAATAGATCCCTTATTACCAGGCCATTAGGACCTTATGGAGGGACAATAGAGCCCTGAGTACCAGGCCATTAGCGTCCTGATGGAGGGACAATGGAGCCCTGAGTACCAGGCCATTAGGACCTGATGGAGGGACACTAGAGCCCTGAGTACCAGGCCATTAGTGTCCTGATGGAGGGACAATGGAGCCCTGAGTACCAGGCCATTAGGACCTGATGGAGGGACAATAGAGCCCTGAGTACCAGGCCATTAGGACCTGATGGAGGGACACTAGAGCCCTGAGTACCAGGCCATTAGTGTCCTGATGGAGGGACAATGGAGCCCTGAGTACCAGGCCATTAGGACCTGATGGAGGGACAATAGAGCCCTGAGTACCAGGCCATTAGGACCTTATGGAGGGACAATGGAGCCCTGAGTACCAGGCCATTAGTGTCCTGATGGAGGGACAATAGAGCCCTGAGTACCAGGCCATTAGGACCTTATGGAGGGACAATGGAGCCCTGAGTACCAGGCCATTAGTGTCCTGATGGAGGGACAATGGAGCCCTGAGTACCAGGCCATTAGTGTCCTGATGGAGGGACAATGGAGCCCTGAGTACCAGGCCATTAGTGTCCTGATGGAGGGACAATAGAGCCCTGAGTACCAGGCCATTAGGACCTTATGGAGGGACAATGGAGCCCTGAGTACCAGGCCATTAGGACCTTATGGAGGGACAATGGAGCCCTGAGTACCAGGCCATTAGTGTCCTGATGGAGGGACAATGGAGCCCTGAGTACCAGGCCATTAGTGTCCTGATGGAGGGACAATAGAGCCCTGAGTACCAGGCCATTAGGACCTTATGGAGGGACAATGGAGCCCTGAGTACCAGGCCATTAGGACCTTATGGAGGGACAATGGAGCCCTGAGTACCAGGCCATTAGTGTCCTGATGGAGGGACAATGGAGCCCTGAGTACCAGGCCATTAGTGTCCTGATGGAGGGACAATGGAGCCCTGAGTACCAGGCCATTAGTGTCCTGATGGAGGGACAATGGAGCCCTGAGTACCAGGCCATTAGGACCTTATGGAGGGACAATGGAGCCCTGAGTACCAGGCCATTAGGACCTTATGGAGGGACAATGGAGCCCTGAGTACCAGGCCATTAGGACCTTATGGAGGGACAATGGAGCCCTGAGTACCAGGCCATTAGTGTCCTGATGGAGGGACAATGGAGCCCTGAGTACCAGGCCATTAGTGTCCTGATGGAGGGACAATGGAGCCCTGAGTACCAGGCCATTAGTGTCCTGATGGAGGGACAATGGAGCCCTGAGTACCAGGCCATTAGGACCTTATGGAGGGACAATGGAGCCCTGAGTACCAGGCCATTAGGACCTTATGGAGGGACAATGGAGCCCTGAGTACCAGGCCATTAGGACCTTATGGAGGGACAATGGAGCCCTGAGTACCAGGCCATTAGTGTCCTGATGGAGGGACAATGGAGCCCTGAGTACCAGGCCATTAGTGTCCTGATGGAGGGACAATGGAGCCCTGAGTACCAGGCCATTAGTGTCCTGATGGAGGGACAATGGAGCCCTGAGTACCAGGCCATTAGTGTCCTGATGGAGGGACAATAGAGCCCTGAGTACCAGGCCATTAGGACCTTATGGAGGGACAATGGAGCCCTGAGTACCAGGCCATTAGTGTCCTGATGGAGGGACAATGGAGCCCTGAGTACCAGGCCATTAGTGTCCTGATGGAGGGACAATAGAGCCCTGAGTACCAGGCCATTAGGACCTTATGGAGGGACAATGGAGCCCTGAGTACCAGGCCATTAGCGTCCTGATGGAGGGACAATAGAGCCCTGAGTACCAGGCCATTAGGACCTTATGGAGGGACAATGGAGCCCTGAGTACCAGGCCATTAGCGTCCTGATGGAGGGACAATAGAGCCCTGAGTACCAGGCCATTAGTGTCCTGATGGAGGGACAATAGAGCCCTGAGTACCAGGCCATTAGTGTCCTGATGGAGGGACAATAGAGCCCTGAGTACCAGGCCATTAGTGTCCTGATGGAGGGACAATAGAGCCCTGAGTACCAGGCCATTAGTGTCCTGATGGAGGGACAATGGAGCCCTGAGTACCAGGCCATTAGTGTCCTGATGGAGGGACAATGGAGCCCTGAGTACCAGGCCATTAGCGTCCTGATGGAGGGACAATAGAGCCCTGAGTACCAGGCCATTAGTGTCCTGATGGAGGGACAATGGAGCCCTGAGTACCAGGCCATTAGTGTCCTGATGGAGGGACAATGGAGCCCTGAGTACCAGGCCATTAGTGTCCTGATGGAGGGACAATGGAGCCCTGAGTACCAGGCCATTAGTGTCCTGATGGAGGGACAATGGAGCCCTGAGTACCAGGCCATTAGCGTCCTGATGGAGGGACAATGGAGCCCTGAGTACCAGGCCATTAGTGTCCTGATGGAGGGACAATGGAGCCCTGAGTACCAGGCCATTAGCGTCCTGATGGAGGGACAATGGAGCCCTGAGTACCAGGCCATTAGTGTCCTGATGGAGGGACAATGGAGCCCTGAGTACCAGGCCATTAGTGTCCTGATGGAGGGACAATAGAGCCCTGAGTACCAGGCCATTAGGACCTTATGGAGGGACAATGGAGCCCTGAGTACCAGGCCATTAGTGTCCTGATGGAGGGACAATGGAGCCCTGAGTACCAGGCCATTAGTGTCCTGATGGAGGGACAATAGAGCCCTGAGTACCAGGCCATTAGGACCTTATGGAGGGACAATGGAGCCCTGAGTACCAGGCCATTAGCGTCCTGATGGAGGGACAATAGAGCCCTGAGTACCAGGCCATTAGGACCTTATGGAGGGACAATGGAGCCCTGAGTACCAGGCCATTAGCGTCCTGATGGAGGGACAATAGAGCCCTGAGTACCAGGCCATTAGTGTCCTGATGGAGGGACAATAGAGCCCTGAGTACCAGGCCATTAGTGTCCTGATGGAGGGACAATAGAGCCCTGAGTACCAGGCCATTAGTGTCCTGATGGAGGGACAATAGAGCCCTGAGTACCAGGCCATTAGTGTCCTGATGGAGGGACAATGGAGCCCTGAGTACCAGGCCATTAGTGTCCTGATGGAGGGACAATGGAGCCCTGAGTACCAGGCCATTAGCGTCCTGATGGAGGGACAATAGAGCCCTGAGTACCAGGCCATTAGTGTCCTGATGGAGGGACAATGGAGCCCTGAGTACCAGGCCATTAGTGTCCTGATGGAGGGACAATGGAGCCCTGAGTACCAGGCCATTAGTGTCCTGATGGAGGGACAATGGAGCCCTGAGTACCAGGCCATTAGTGTCCTGATGGAGGGACAATGGAGCCCTGAGTACCAGGCCATTAGGACCTGATGGAGGGACAATGGAGCCCTGAGTACCAGGCCATTAGCGTCCTGATAATCAATAGCGAGTTCAGTACTATTAACACATGTCCAGAGTGCATAAGAGGAGATTACCATGACTCAACAGTCACATAGTGTTTTACTGTGGCCATGACTCATGACTGCCTGTGTTGCGGTAAGTGAGCCAATGGTTGAGCCAATGGCAAGTTGAGCAAATTGAAGTGTTTTCTTCCCAGGTGTAATTTAAGGCATTATCGCTGGGATATGAGGTAACAACAGGGCCTATAGTATGTTAAAAGTGCTAAAATGATTTAAAGACAAAGAAGGGATTGAGTTTAATTCTGTTTGGTGAAATAAAGGTAGCCATGGTTTTAAAAAGGTAGCGGTAATATTTAATTCAATACGGACATTTGTTGTTGGCTTAACTTACCCTGTCAACTTACCCGTTAAGGATCGTACCCCTTTTTTTTCTCTCACCTAAAAGGACATACCCAAATCTAACTGCCTGTAGCTCAGGACCTGAAGCAAGGATATGCATATTCTTGATACCATTTGAAAGGAAACACTTTGAAATGTGTGGAAATGTGAAATTAATGTAGGAAAATATAACACATTAGATCTGGTAAAAGATAATACAAACAAAAAAACATGGAAGAGAAAGGCCATAATGCATTATTGCAGTTTAGGGGCAATTTAGATGTTGGCCACTAGATGGCAGCAGTGTTTCAGATTGATCCAGTGAAGCATGGCAATACTGGACAATATTTTGTATCAAGTCTGCCCAAATGTGCCGAATTAGTCAGTTGATACATTTTCAAGTACATAACTATAGAGAACACACAAAAATGATATGGTAAAACAAAATGTAAGTTTACACTTTCCCAGGAATGTCATACATGATAGATCATTAGCTAATACACAAACTTTCACACATCTAGATGGCCGGGCGGGGGGGGTGTGGAGCCAGAGGCAGCAGGGGTTCAAACTGGTCCCGTGTGGCTCAGTTGGTAGAGCATGGCGCTTGCAACGCCAGGGTTGCGGGTTCAATTCCCACGGGGGGACCAGGGTTCAATTCCCACGGAGGGACCAGGATGAATATGTATGAACTTTCCAATTTGTAAGTCGCTCTGGATAAGAGCGTCTGCTAAATGACTTAAATGTAAATGTAGATCCTAGTTCCTACATTTGAATATAAAAATGGATTTTATCGAACAAAACTATTCCACATTTTATCTCTGAGACCCTCAGGATAACAAATCAGAGCAAGATTACTGAATATAAGTACATTATTTCAAACCAGTTGCCGTGATAAAAGTTTTTTGTTGTTGTGCACTCCTCAAACAATAGCATGTATTTTTTCACTGTACTATCTACTGTAAATTGGACAGTGCAGTTAGATTAACAAGAATTTATGCTTTCTTCACACCTGGCGAACTCCCTAGACATCCCTTTGTACGGACTACAAAGGGAAACCCAGCCGCGAGCTGCCCAGTGACGCGAGCCTACCAGACGAGCTAAATGCCTTTTATGCTCGCTTCGAGGCAAGCAACACTGAAGCATGCATGAGAGCACCAGCTGTTCCGGATGACTGTGTGATCACGCTCTCCGTAGCCGAATGGAGCAAGCCCTTAAACAGGTCAACATTGACAAGGCTGTGGGGCCAGATGGATTACCAGGACGTGTACTCAGAGTATGCGCAGACCAACTGGCAAGTGTCTTCACTGACATTTTCAACCTCTCCCTGACCGAGTCTGTAATACCTAAATGTTTCAAGCAGACCACCATAGTCCCTATGCCCAAGAAAGCAAAAGTAACCTGCCTAACTGACTACTGCCTGTAGCACTCACGTCGGTAGCCATTAAGTGCTTTGAAAGGCTGATAATGGCTCACATCAACACCATCATCCCGGAAACCATAGACCCACTCCAATTCACATACCGCCCCAACAGTTCCACAGATGACACAATCTCAATCGCACTCCACACTGCCATTTCCCACCTGGACAAAAGGAACACATGTGAGAATGCTGTTCATTGACTACAGCTCAGTGTTCAACACCATAGTACCCACAAAGCTCATCACTAAGCTAAGGACCCTGGGATGAAACACCTCCCTCTGCAACTGGATCCTGGACTTCCTGATGAGCCGCCCCCAGTTGGTAAGGGTAGCCAGCAACACATCTGCCACGCTGATCCTCAACACAGTGGCCCTAAGTGGTGTGTGCTTAGTCTCCTCCTGTATTCCCTGTTCACCCACAACTGCGTGGCCAAGCACGACTCCAACACCATCATTAAGTTTGCTGTCAACACAACAGTGGTAGGCCTGATCACAGACAACGATGAGACAGCCTATTGGGAGGAGGTCAGAGACCTGGCCGCGTGGTGCCAGGACAACAACAACAACCCCTCCCTCGACGTGAGCAAGACAAAGGAGCTGATCGTGGACTACAGGAAAAGGAGGGCGGAACACGCCCCCATTCACATCGACGGGGCTGTCCCACACGGTGACATCATATCATTAATGTGACGTGCAAATCAGCGCTAGAAAACCGATCGCGCAAATGTCACCATTACGATTTATTTTTGTGCGGGTGCCCCGTGCCACCCCCGGCAAGATGCCACCATGGGCGGCTGCCCATGTCGCCTATACCTAAATACACCACTGTTTCACGGTAAGGTCTACACCTGTTGTATTCGGTGACAAATACAATCTGATTTGATTTAATTTGACCTAGACGCTCGGCTGACACGGTAGGGTCAGTGCAGCTACCCCAGTAGAACAAACATACACACACATAAAGAGAGTCTGTGCAGAGGCTAGAGCTGGGTCTTACACGGGAGGCCGGGAGAGAGAGAGGAGAGAGAGAGAGAGAGAGGGGAGAGAGAGAGAGAGAGGAGAGAGCGAGAGAGAATATGGAGAGAGAAGAGAGAGAGAGAGAATAGGGAGAGAGAGAGAGAGAGAGAATAGGGAGAGAGGGAAGAGAGAGAGATGGTTTAGGAGAGGAGATGGAGAACATGTGAGTAAAGTGAAAAAAGAGAGAGGGAGAAAGAAAGAAAGAGAGTTAGGTAGGGATAGATCATGAAAGATTGAATAAATTATAATTTCCCCAAGGAACTGGGAATTCTCTTGTCCTTAAAACTTCCATGAGTAAACTCACAAATAAAAACTAAAATTCCAACCTTTGACTCTATGTCATCATTCCAGTAATGTCACCCGTTGAAACCATAATTCTCTACTAATGTTGTTTGACGTGTGTGTGTGTGTGTGTGTGTGTGTGTGTGTGTGTGTGTGTGTGTGTGTGTGTGTGTGTGTGTGTGTGTGTGTGTGTGTGTGTGTGTGTGTGTGTGTGTACATGCGTGTGTGTTGTTTGAGTCACAGAAAACCCAAACCTCTTCCTAATTACACAGTGGATCTAGTCAGAGCAGAGCCTTGGCTACCCATCATGCATCATGTTTTACATAAATAGTGGTCTGACGAAAACAACAGTCAGGGTTACCATCACTCTGGGTCTGGACAGACGGTCAGTGCCAGGTTAAACCAGAATTGGACCATAATGAACTCTTTAGGGAAGGGAGGGTGGGCTGGGTGGAGTGTGTGTGTGTGTGTGTGTGTGTGTGTGTGTGTGTGTGTGTGTGTGTGTGTGTGTGTGTGTGTGTGTGTGTGTGTGTGTGTGTGTGTGTGTGTGTGTGTGTGTGTGTGTGTGTGTGTGTGTGATGGGAGGTATGGTCCCTTACCGTAGAGCTGAGCGATATGAACAAAAATCCATATTGCAATAAATTGCCTGAATTGATGCAATAACGATGAATAGAACGCTAAGTTTACAACATTAAGGTACACCACAGCTGAAAACATATGTCCTTTAAACTACAACTACTAGTTTGATGGTTGTAGCCATCAATTGTCCCAGTAACAATCACCCATATTAGCAAACTTATTTCATTTCAAACTGCACATTTCTCGAGTGTTGGGCACTTACTGTGCTTCTACATCTGCATTGCTTGCTGTTTGGGGTTTTAGGCTGGGTTTCTGTATGGCCACTCCAATACCTTGACTTTGTTGTTCTAAAGCCATTTTTCCACAACTTTGGAAGCATGCTTGGGGGTCATTGTTCATTTGGAAGACCCATTTGAGACCAAGCTTTAACTTCCTGACTGAGGTCTTGAGATGTTGCTTCAATATATCCACATACTTTTCCTTCTTCATCTATTTTGTGAAGTGCACCAGACCCTCCTGCAGCAAAGCACTCCACAACATGATGCTGCCACCCCCGTGCTTCACGGTTAGGATGGTGTTCTTCGGCTTGCAAGTCTCTCCCTTTTTCCTCCAAACATAACGATGGTCATTATTGCTAAACAGTTCTATTTTTCTTTCATCAGACCAGAGGACATTTCTCCAAAAAGTACGATCTTTGTGCCCATGTGCAGTTGCAAACCGTAGTCTCGCTTTTTTATTGCAGTTTTGGAGCAGTGGCTTCTTCCTTGCTGAGCGGCCTTTCAGGTTATGTCGATATAGGACTCATTTTACTGTGGATATAGATACTTTTGTACCTGTTTCCTCCAGCATCTTCAAAAGGTCCTTTGCTGTTGTTCTGGGATTGATTTGCACTTTTCTCACCAAAGTACGTTCATCTCTAGGACGCGTCTCCTTGCTGAGCGGTATGACGGCTGCGTGGTCCCATGGTGTTTATACTTGCGTACTACATCCACGGGTACACCTCCAAATTATGTCAATTAGCCTATCAGACGCTTCTAAAGCCATGACATCATTTTCTGGAATTTTCCAAGCTGTTTAAAGGCACAGTCAACTTAGTGTATGTAAACTTCTGACCCACTGGAATTGTGATACAGTGAATTATAAGTTAAATAATCTATCTGTAAACAATTGTTGGAAATATTACTTGTGTCATGCAGAAATCCGATGTCCTAACCGACTTGCTAAAACTATAGTTTGTTAACAAGACATGTGTGGAGTGGTTGAAAAACAAGTTTTAATGACTCCAACCTAAGTGTATGTAAACTTCCGACTTCAACTGTATATCATGTCAGCGGGGGATAAAAGCTATCAAATGATTATCTATGTAACTGGTTGGCTCTGTGTACTTAAAGCTGGATGCGCTAGCCTTGGCCCTCACTCTCCTCGCTGTAATCCCTGGTGTCAGGGGATCTGTGCTAGCCTAGTCTAGGTTAGCCGTGTTAAGTGGACTGCAACAGTGTTGCTCTGACGCTCCTCAACCCCTCATTAACTCACAATGGGCTTACTGACGCAATGAAGACAGCAGTGTAGATCATGTGTTGGGGTACTGAACGCCAGGGCTTTATAGGAATATTATAAGAATATGAATCTCTATCTGCCAGAGACAAATCTAGAAGCATTTAGAGAGGCGCACATAGAGCCATTCACCTCAACTACAGACTACACAGACAGAGCATTTTTCACATGATCTATCATATTGTAGGTTCTGCGGTTAAAAGGAAACTTGTGGCGAGTTGACGCTGCACACACACACACACACACACACACACACACACACACACACACACACAGTGAGACACACAGGGTGTGGAAATTTCCCTTCAGTCTGAGAGGAGAGCATTCCGCAAGGAGAAGGAGTACATTCAGATCCATTCACTAGCACGGCTGCAGTCTGAGCGGCTGTGTGTCTGTGTGTGTTTGTGTGTGGCGCACGTGTGTGTGTGTGTGTGTGTGTGTGCGTGTGCGTGTGTGTGTGTGTGATGAACCCAGTTCAAACAGTCTCCCATAGAGTGAGAGTGGGTGATAAAGGAGCACGGACTCACTGACCCTTCTGGCCTTAACGACTACAGCTCCCAAGATGGACTCTTATCTCCACGGCAACCAGCAGACAGCACCACACACAGGAAATTATGTCACCTTGAGGGACCACTTCTGGAGTAACAAAACAACGGCAATCACTTTGTATGACAACAGGCTAACAAAGAAAATCTGCAAGGTTTATGCTTATTGTAATAGTAAACCAGTTTGGGAGAAACAAATGAAAAAACAGTGGTACATGACTTGAAGCTAGGTAAGTAGAATCTAGAATCTCTAGTCTTCATGGAGAGCCATACAATATGATATAAGGAAAGCATATGGTATGGTAGAAAAGCGGTCCCCTATTTCTAGCATGGAGGTTAGGTTATGATGACCATGTGTAGGACTTTTCATTGTGGATGATAAAAGGAGATTGTAATGAGAGGTCTTTATACAGATATAGGATCTTCATTTGAACAGTTTCTCTCAGCAGGAAAATAATCCTGCAGCAACAGGAAATGTGAATTTTTGTGTGAATTTTAATTAATGGACATTTTTTTAGAGGGTTATACTTTTTTTGTTGGGACAAATAAATAAAGTCTGACATTTTAAAGTGGAAATTGCAAACTTTAGAAGCCATTTTAAACCTTTTAAACCATTTGAAACACTGCACATTTGTATTTCCTGCTGTGCATATTTGTATGGGAAAATGCAGCTCCGCTCATACAGTGGAAGGTTAAGGTAAAGTAATGGTAAAGTGACGGAGAGCTGCAGTTGATATCAGACTGAATCTGGAGCTATCTGAAAGCTATCTGCTACAGCACGTTCATCAGCGGAGAGATGTGACGACCAGAAGATGACTTGCTTCTCTTCTTTTCCTCACTGACACAAACAACCCCAGCCTCAGGGTGGCCAGCCAGCATGACTCCAGAAAGTAGTAAGGGAAAGACTGACACATTGGAAAGGAGAGCTGCAACAGCAACATGCATGCCCAGTCACTGTCATTCATAATTATGTTGTAATCCTTTGAACTAATCCTTGGAAATTAACACACACACACACACACACACACACACACACACATAATGCTTGCACGCACCACACACTCACACACACCGAAGTCTAAAATAAGGGTGAACACCCAGTGCTTATGAGTCATTAGCCATAACTCTCTCCACAGCATGGGATCCCTTACAGTCTAACAGTACCAGCTCAGTAGAGCCTTACAGTACCAGCTCAGTAGAGCCTTACAGTACCAGCTCAGTAGAGCCTTACAGTACCAGCTCAGTAGAGCCTTACAGTACCAGCTCAGGGGAACCTGGAGCCTTATAGTACCAGCTCAGTAGAGCCTTACAGTACCAGCTCAGTAGAGCCTTACAGTACCAGCTCAGGGGAACCTGGAGCCTTATAGTACCAGCTCAGGGGAGCCTGGAGCCCTATAGTACCAGCTCAGTAGAGCCTTACAGTACCAGCTCAGTAGAGCCTTATAGTACCAGCTCAGGGGAGCCTGGAGCCTTACAGTACGAGCTCAGTAGAGACTTACAGCCTTACAGTACCAGCTCAGTAGAGCCTTACAGCCTTACAGTACCAGCTCAGTAGAGACTTACAGCCTTACAGTACCAGCTCAGTGGAGCCTTACAGCCTTACAGTACCAGCTCAGTAGAGCCTTACAGCCTTACAGTACCAGCTCAGTAGAGCCTTACAGCCTTACAGTACCAGCTCAGTAGAGCCTTACAGCCTTACAGTACCAGCTCAGTAGAGCCTTACAGCAGTACAGTAACAGCTCAGTAGAGCCTTACAGCCTTACAGTACCAGCTCAGTAGAGCCTTACAGCCTTACAGTAATAGCTCAGTAGACCCTTACAGCCTTACAGTACCAGCTCAGTAGAGCCTTACAGCAGTACAGTAACAGCTCAGTAGAGCCTTACAGCAGTACAGTACAAGCTCAGTAGAGCCTTACAGCCTTACAGTACCAGCTCAGTAGAGCCTTACAGCCTTACAGTACCAGCTCATTAGAGCCTTACAGCAGTACAGTACCAGCTCAGTAGAGCCTTACAGTACCAGCTCAGTAGAGCCTTACAGCCTTACAGTACCAGCTCAGTAGAGCCTTACAGCCTTACAGTACCAGCTCAATAGAGTCTTATAGTACCAGCTCAGAAGAGCTTACAGCCTTACAGTACCAGCTCAGTAGAGCCTTACAGCCTTACATTACCAGCTCAGTAGAGCCTTACAGCAGTACAGTACCAGCTCAGTAGAGCCTTACAGTAACAGCTCAGTAGAGCCTTACAGCCTTACAGTACCAGTTCAGTAGAGACTTACAGCCTTACAGTACCAGCTCAATAGAGCCTTACAGCAGTACAGTAACAGCTCAGTAGAGCCTTACAGCCTTACAGTACCAGCTCAGTAGAGCCTTACAGCCTTACAGTACCAGCTCAGTAGAGCCTTACAGCAGTACAGTAACAGCTCAGTAGAGCCTTACAGCCTTACAGTACCAGCTCAGTAGAGCCTTACAGCCTTACAGTACCAGCTCAGTAGAGCCTTACAGCAGTACAATAACAGCTCAGTAGAGCCTTACAGCCTTACAGTACCAGCTCAGTAGAGCCTTACAGCCTTACAGTAACAGCTCAGTATAGCCTTACAGCAGTACAGTACCAGCTCAGTAGAGCCTTACAGCCTTACAGTAACAGCTCAGTAGAGCCTTACAGCCTTACAGTACCAGCTCAGTAGAGCCTTACAGCCTTACAGTACCAGCTCAGTAGAGCCTTACAGCAGTACAGTAACAGCTCAGTAGAGCCTTACAGCAGTACAGTACGAGCTCAGTAGAGCCTTACAGCCTTACAGTACCAGCTCAATAGAGCCTTACAGCCTTACAGTACCAGCTCATTAGAGCCTTACAGCAGTACAGTACCAGCTCAGTAGAGCCTTACAGTACCAGCTCAGTAGAGCCTTACAGCCTTACAGTACCAGCTCAGTAGAGCCTTACAGCCTTACAGTACCAGCTCAATAGAGCCTTGTAGTACCAGCTCAGAAGAGCTTACAGCCTTACAGTACCAGCTCAGTAGAGCCTTACAGCCTTACTTTACCAGCTCAGTGGAGCCTTACAGCAGTACAGTACCAGCTCAGTAGAGCCTTACAGCCTTACAGTACCAGCTCAGTAGAGCCTTACAGCCTTACAGTACCAGCTCAGTAGAGACTTACAGCCTTACAGTACCAGCTCAGTAGAGCCGTACAGCCGTACATTACCAGCTCAGTAGAGCCTTACAGCCTTACAGTACCAGTTCAGTAGAGACTTACAGCCTTACAGTAACAGCTCAGTAGAGCCTTACAGCCTTACAGTACCAGCTCAGTAGAGCCTTACAGCAGTACAATAACAGCTCAGTAGAGCCTTACATTACCAGATCAGTAGAGCCGTACAGCCTTACAGTACCAGCTCAGTAGAGCCTTACAGCCTTACATTACCAGCTCAGTAGAGCCGTACAGCCGTACATTACCAGCTCAGTAGAGCCTTACAGCCTTACAGTACCAGTTCAGTAGAGACTTACAGCCTTACAGTAACAGCTCAGTAGAGCCTTACAGCCTTACAGTACCAGCTCAGTAGAGCCTTACAGCCTTACAGTTCCAGCTCAGTAGAGCCTTACAGCCTTACAGTACCAGTTCAGTAGAGCCTTACAGCCTTACAGTACCAGCTCAGTAGAGCCTTACAGCCTTACAGTTCCAGCTCAGTAGAGCCTTACAGCCTTACAGTACCAGCTCAGTAGAGCCTTACAGCCTTACAGTACCAGCTCATTAGAGCTTGAAGCCAGTTCAGTAGAGCCTTACAGTACCAGCTCAGTAGAGCCTGGAAACGTCCAATACCAGCTCAGTAGAGCCTTACAGCCTTACAGTACCAGCTCAATCAGCTCAGTAGAGCCTTACAGCCTTACAGTACCAGCTCAGTAGAGCCTTACAGCCTTACAGTACCAGCTCAGTAGAGCCTTACAGCCTTACAGTACCAGCTCAGTAGAGCCTTACAGCCTTACAGTACCAGCTCAGTAGAGCCTTACAGCCTTACAGTACCAGCTCAGTAGAGTCTTACAGCCTTACAGTACCAGCTCAGTAGAGCCTTACAGCCTTACAGTACCAGCTCAGTAGAGCCTTACAGCAGTACAGGAACAGCTCAGTAGAGCCTTACAGCAGTACAATAACAGCTCAGTAGAGCCTTACAGCCTTACAGTACCAGCTCAGTAGAGCCTTACAGCCTTACAGTAACAGCTCAGTAGAGCCTTACAGCAGTACAGTACCAGCTCAGTAGAGCCTTACAGCCTTACAATAACAGCTCAGTAGAGCCTTACAGCCTTACAGTAACAGCTCAGTAGAGACTTACAGCCTTACAGTACCAGCTCAGTAGAGCCTTACAGCAGTACAGTAACAGCTCAGTAGAGCCTTACAGCAGTACAGTACGAGCTCAGTAGAGCCTTACAGCCTTACAGTACCAGCTCAATAGAGCCTTACAGCCTTACAGTACCAGCTCATTAGAGCCTTACAGCAGTACAGTACCAGCTCAGTAGAGCCTTACAGTACCAGCTCAGTAGAGCCTTACAGCAGTACAATAACAGCTCAGTAGAGCCTTACAGCCTTACAGTACCAGCTCAGTAGAGCCTTACAGCCTTACAGTAACAGCTCAGTATAGCCTTACAGCAGTACAGTACCAGCTCAGTAGAGCCTTACAGCCTTACAGTAACAGCTCAGTAGAGCCTTACAGCCTTACAGTACCAGCTCAGTAGAGCCTTACAGCCTTACAGTACCAGCTCAGTAGAGCCTTACAGCAGTACAGTAACAGCTCAGTAGAGCCTTACAGCAGTACAGTACGAGCTCAGTAGAGCCTTACAGCCTTACAGTACCAGCTCAATAGAGCCTTACAGCCTTACAGTACCAGCTCATTAGAGCCTTACAGCAGTACAGTACCAGCTCAGTAGAGCCTTACAGTACCAGCTCAGTAGAGCCTTACAGCCTTACAGTACCAGCTCAGTAGAGCCTTACAGCCTTACAGTACCAGCTCAATAGAGCCTTGTAGTACCAGCTCAGAAGAGCTTACAGCCTTACAGTACCAGCTCAGTAGAGCCTTACAGCCTTACTTTACCAGCTCAGTGGAGCCTTACAGCAGTACAGTACCAGCTCAGTAGAGCCTTACAGCCTTACAGTACCAGCTCAGTAGAGCCTTACAGCCTTACAGTACCAGCTCAGTAGAGACTTACAGCCTTACAGTACCAGCTCAGTAGAGCCGTACAGCCGTACATTACCAGCTCAGTAGAGCCTTACAGCCTTACAGTACCAGTTCAGTAGAGACTTACAGCCTTACAGTAACAGCTCAGTAGAGCCTTACAGCCTTACAGTACCAGCTCAGTAGAGCCTTACAGCAGTACAATAACAGCTCAGTAGAGCCTTACATTACCAGATCAGTAGAGCCGTACAGCCTTACAGTACCAGCTCAGTAGAGCCTTACAGCCTTACATTACCAGCTCAGTAGAGCCGTACAGCCGTACATTACCAGCTCAGTAGAGCCTTACAGCCTTACAGTACCAGTTCAGTAGAGACTTACAGCCTTACAGTAACAGCTCAGTAGAGCCTTACAGCCTTACAGTACCAGCTCAGTAGAGCCTTACAGCCTTACAGTTCCAGCTCAGTAGAGCCTTACAGCCTTACAGTACCAGTTCAGTAGAGCCTTACAGCCTTACAGTACCAGCTCAGTAGAGCCTTACAGCCTTACAGTTCCAGCTCAGTAGAGCCTTACAGCCTTACAGTACCAGCTCAGTAGAGCCTTACAGCCTTACAGTACCAGCTCATTAGAGCTTGAAGCCAGTTCAGTAGAGCCTTACAGTACCAGCTCAGTAGAGCCTGGAAACGTCCAATACCAGCTCAGTAGAGCCTTACAGCCTTACAGTACCAGCTCAATCAGCTCAGTAGAGCCTTACAGCCTTACAGTACCAGCTCAGTAGAGCCTTACAGCCTTACAGTACCAGCTCAGTAGAGCCTTACAGCCTTACAGTACCAGCTCAGTAGAGCCTTACAGCCTTACAGTACCAGCTCAGTAGAGCCTTACAGCCTTACAGTACCAGCTCAGTAGAGTCTTACAGCCTTACAGTACCAGCTCAGTAGAGCCTTACAGCCTTACAGTACCAGCTCAGTAGAGCCTTACAGCAGTACAGGAACAGCTCAGTAGAGCCTTACAGCAGTACAATAACAGCTCAGTAGAGCCTTACAGCCTTACAGTACCAGCTCAGTAGAGCCTTACAGCCTTACAGTAACAGCTCAGTAGAGCCTTACAGCAGTACAGTACCAGCTCAGTAGAGCCTTACAGCCTTACAATAACAGCTCAGTAGAGCCTTACAGCCTTACAGTAACAGCTCAGTAGAGACTTACAGCCTTACAGTACCAGCTCAGTAGAGCCTTACAGCAGTACAGTAACAGCTCAGTAGAGCCTTACAGCAGTACAGTACGAGCTCAGTAGAGCCTTACAGCCTTACAGTACCAGCTCAATAGAGCCTTACAGCCTTACAGTACCAGCTCATTAGAGCCTTACAGCAGTACAGTACCAGCTCAGTAGAGCCTTACAGTACCAGCTCAGTAGAGCCTTACAGCCTTACAGTACCAGCTCAGTAGAGCCTTACAGCCTTACAGTACCAGCTCAATAGAGCCTTGTAGTACCAGCTCAGAAGAGCTTACAGCCTTACAGTACCAGCTCAGTAGAGCCTTACAGCCTTACTTTACCAGCTCAGTGGAGCCTTACAGCAGTACAGTACCAGCTCAGTAGAGCCTTACAGCCTTACAGTACCAGCTCAGTAGAGCCTTACAGCCTTACAGTACCAGCTCAGTAGAGACTTACAGCCTTACAGTACCAGCTCAGTAGAGCCGTACAGCCGTACATTACCAGCTCAGTAGAGCCTTACAGCCTTACAGTACCAGTTCAGTAGAGACTTACAGCCTTACAGTAACAGCTCAGTAGAGCCTTACAGCCTTACAGTACCAGCTCAGTAGAGCCTTACAGCAGTACAATAACAGCTCAGTAGAGCCTTACATTACCAGATCAGTAGAGCCGTACAGCCTTACAGTACCAGCTCAGTAGAGCCTTACAGCCTTACATTACCAGCTCAGTAGAGCCGTACAGCCGTACATTACCAGCTCAGTAGAGCCTTACAGCCGTACAGTACCAGTTCAGTAGAGACTTACAGTCTTACAGTAACAGCTCAGTAGAGCCTTACAGCCTTAAAGTACCAGCTCAGTAGAGCCTTACAGCCTTACAGTTCCAGCTCAGTAGAGCCTTACAGCCTTACAGTACCAGCTCAGTAGAGCCTTACAGCAGTACAGGAACAGCTCAGTAGAGCCTTACAGCAGTACAATAACAGCTCAGTAGAGCCTTACAGCCTTACAGTACCAGCTCAGTAGAGCCTTACAGCCTTACAGTAACAGCTCAGTAGAGCCTTATAGTACCAGCTCAGCAGAGCCTGGAAACGTACAATACCAGCTCAGTAGAGCCTTACAGCCTTACAGTACCAGCTCAGTAGTGCCTTACAGCCTTACAGTACCAGCTCAGTAGTGCCTTACAGCCTTACAGTACCAGCTCAGTAGAGCCTTACAGCCTTACAGTACCAGCTCATTAGAGCCTTACAGCAGTACAGTACCAGCTCAGTAGAGCCTTACAGTACCAGCTCAGTAGAGCCTTACAGCCTTACAGTACCAGCTCAGTAGAGCCTTACAGCCTTACAGTACCAGCTCAATAGAGCCTTATAGTACCAGCTCAGAAGAGCTTACAGCCTTACAGTACCAGCTCAATAGAGCATTACAGCCTTACATTACCAGCTCAGTAGAGCCTTACAGCAGTACAGTACCAGCTCAGTAGAGCCTTACAGTAACAGCTCAGTAGAGCCTTACAGCCTTACAGTACCAGTTCAGTAGAGACTTACAGCCTTACAGTACCAGCTCAATAGAGCCTTACAGCAGTACAGTAACAGCTCAGTAGAGCCTTACAGCCTTACAGTACCAGCTCAGTAGAGCCTTACAGCCTTACAGTACCAGCTCAGTAGAGCCTTACAGCAGTACAGTAACAGCTCAGTAGAGCCTTACAGCCTTACAGTACCAGCTCAGTAGAGCCTTACAGCCTTACAGTACCAGCTCAGTAGAGCCTTACAGCAGTACAATAACAGCTCAGTAGAGCCTTACAGCCTTACAGTACCAGCTCAGTAGAGCCTTACAGCCTTACAGTAACAGCTCAGTAGAGCCTTACAGCAGTACAATAACAGCTCAGTAGAGCCTTACAGCCTTACAGTAACAGCTCAATAGAGCCTTACAGCCTTACAGTACCAGCTCAGTAGAGCCTTACAGCAGTACAGTAACAGCTCAGTAGAGCCTTACAGCAGTACAGTACGAGCTCAGTAGAGCCTTACAGCCTTACAGTACCAGCTCAATAGAGCCTTACAGCCTTACAGTACCAGCTCATTAGAGCCTTACAGCAGTACAGTACCAGCTCAGTAGAGCCTTACAGTACCAGCTCAGTAGAGCCTTACAGCCTTACAGTACCAGCTCAGTAGAGCCTTACAGCCTTACAGTACCAGCTCAATAGAGCCTTGTAGTACCAGCTCAGAAGAGCTTACAGCCTTACAGTACCAGCTCAGTAGAGCCTTACAGCCTTACTTTACCAGCTCAGTGGAGCCTTACAGCAGTACAGTACCAGCTCAGTAGAGCCTTACAGCCTTACAGTACCAGCTCAGTAGAGCCTTACAGCCTTACAGTACCAGCTCAGTAGAGACTTACAGCCTTACAGTACCAGCTCAGTAGAGCCGTACAGCCGTACATTACCAGCTCAGTAGAGCCTTACAGCCTTACAGTACCAGTTCAGTAGAGACTTACAGCCTTACAGTAACAGCTCAGTAGAGCCTTACAGCCTTACAGTACCAGCTCAGTAGAGCCTTACAGCAGTACAATAACAGCTCAGTAGAGCCTTACATTACCAGATCAGTAGAGCCGTACAGCCTTACAGTACCAGCTCAGTAGAGCCTTACAGCCTTACATTACCAGCTCAGTAGAGCCGTACAGCCGTACATTACCAGCTCAGTAGAGCCTTACAGCCTTACAGTACCAGTTCAGTAGAGACTTACAGCCTTACAGTAACAGCTCAGTAGAGCCTTACAGCCTTACAGTACCAGCTCAGTAGAGCCTTACAGCCTTACAGTTCCAGCTCAGTAGAGCCTTACAGCCTTACAGTACCAGTTCAGTAGAGCCTTACAGCCTTACAGTACCAGCTCAGTAGAGCCTTACAGCCTTACAGTTCCAGCTCAGTAGAGCCTTACAGCCTTACAGTACCAGCTCAGTAGAGCCTTACAGCAGTACAGTACCAGCTCAGTAGAGCCTTACAGTAACAGCTCAGTAGAGCCTTACAGCCTTACAGTACCAGTTCAGTAGAGACTTACAGCCTTACAGTACCAGCTCAATAGAGCCTTACAGCAGTACAGTAACAGCTCAGTAGAGCCTTACAGCCTTACAGTACCAGCTCAGTAGAGCCTTACAGCCTTACAGTACCAGCTCAGTAGAGCCTTACAGCAGTACAGTAACAGCTCAGTAGAGCCTTACAGCCTTACAGTACCAGCTCAGTAGAGCCTTACAGCCTTACAGTACCAGCTCAGTAGAGCCTTACAGCAGTACAATAACAGCTCAGTAGAGCCTTACAGCCTTACAGTACCAGCTCAGTAGAGCCTTACAGCCTTACAGTAACAGCTCAGTAGAGCCTTACAGCAGTACAATAACAGCTCAGTAGAGCCTTACAGCCTTACAGTAACAGCTCAGTAGAGCCTTACAGCCTTACAGTACCAGCTCAGTAGAGCCTTACAGCAGTACAGTAACAGCTCAGTAGAGCCTTACAGCAGTACAGTACGAGCTCAGTAGAGCCTTACAGCCTTACAGTACCAGCTCAATAGAGCCTTACAGTACCAGCTCAGTAGAGCCTTACAGCCTTACAGTACCAGCTCAGTAGAGCCTTACAGCCTTACAGTACCAGCTCAATAGAGCCTTGTAGTACCAGCTCAGAAGAGCTTACAGCCTTACAGTACCAGCTCAGTAGAGCCTTACAGCCTTACTTTACCAGCTCAGTGGAGCCTTACAGCAGTACAGTACCAGCTCAGTAGAGCCTTACAGCCTTACAGTACCAGCTCAGTAGAGCCTTACAGCCTTACAGTACCAGCTCAGTAGAGACTTACAGCCTTACAGTACCAGCTCAGTAGAGCCGTACAGCCGTACATTACCAGCTCAGTAGAGCCTTACAGCCTTACAGTACCAGCTCAGTAGAGACTTACAGCCTTACAGTACCAGCTCAGTAGAGCCGTACAGCCGTACATTACCAGCTCAGTAGAGCCTTACAGCCTTACAGTACCAGTTCAGTAGAGACTTACAGACTTACAGTAACAGCTCAGTAGAGCCTTACAGCCTTACAGTACCAGCTCAGTAGAGCCTTACAGCAGTACAATAACAGCTCAGTAGAGCCTTTCATTACCAGATCAGTAGAGCCGTACAGCCTTACAGTACCAGCTCAGTAGAGCCTTACAGCCTTACATTACCAGCTCAGTAGAGCCGTACAGCCGTACATTACCAGCTCAGTAGAGCCTTACAGCCTTACAGTACCAGTTCAGTAGAGACTTACAGCCTTACAGTACCAGCTCAGTAGAGCCTTACAGCCTTACAGTTCCAGCTCAGTAGAGCCTTATAGCCTTACAGTACAAGTTCAGTAGAGCCTTACAGCCTTACAGTACCAGCTCAGTAGAGCCTTACAGCCTTACAGTTCCAGCTCAGTAGAGCCTTACAGCCTTACAGTACCAGCTCAGTAGAGCCTTACAGTACCAGCTCATTAGAGCCTGAAGCCAGTTCAGTAGAGCCTTACAGTACCAGCTCAGTAGAGCCTGGAAACGTCCAATACCAGCTCAGTAGAGCCTTACAGCCTTACAGTACCAGCTCAATCAGCTCAGTAGAGCCTTACAGCCTTACAGTACCAGCTCAGTAGAGCCTTACAGCCTTACAGTACCAGCTCAGTAGAGCCTTACAGCCTTACAGTACCAGCTCAGTAGAGCCTTACAGCCTTACAGTACCAGCTCAGTAGAGCCTTACAGCAGTACAGGAACAGCTCAGTAGAGCCTTACAGCAGTACAGGAACAGCCCAGTAGAGACTTACAGCCTTACAGTACCAGCTCAGTAGAGACTTACAGCCTTACAGTACCAGCTCAGTAGAGCCTTATAGTACCAGCTCAGTAGAGCCTGGAAACGTACAATACCAGCTCAGTAGAGCCTTACAGCATTACAGTACCAGCTCAGTAGTGCCTTACAGCCTTACAGTACCAGCTCAGTAGAGCCTTACAGCCTTACAGTACTAGCTCAGTAGTGCCTTACAGCCTTACAGTACCAGCTCAGTAGAGACTTACAGCCTTACAGTACCAGCTCAGTAGTGCCTTACAGCCTTACAGTACCAGCTCAGTACATACTATCTCTGACTATACCTACTATCTCTGACTATACCCGCTAGCTCTGACTATACCCACTAGCTCTGACTATACCTACTATCTCTGACTATACCCACTAGCTCTGACTATACCTACTAGCTCTGACTATACCCACTAGCTCTGACTATACCCACTATCTCTGACTATACATACTATCTCTGACTATACCTACTAGCTCTGACTATACCCACTATCTCTGACTATACCCACTATCTCTGACTATACATACTATCTCTGACTATACCTACTAGCTCTGACTATACCCACTAGCTCTGACTATACCTACTAGCTCTGACTATACCTACTATCTCTGACTATACCTACTATCTCTGACTATACATACTATCTCTGACTATACCTACTAGCTCTGACTATACCCACTAGCTCTGACTATACCCACTATCTCTGACTATACATACTATCTCTGACTATACCTACTAGCTCTGACTATACCCACTAGCTCTGACTATACCCACTATCTCTGACTATACATACTATCTCTGACTATACCTACTAGCTCTGACTATACCCACTAGCTCTGACTATACCTACTAGCTCTGACTATACCTACTATCCCTGACTATACCTACTATCTCTGACTATACCTACTATCTCTGACTATACCCACTATCTCTGACTATACCTACTAGCTCTGACTATACCTACTAGCTCTGACTATACCTACTATCTCTGACTATACCCACTATCTCTGACTATACATACTATCTCTGACTATACCCACTAGCTCTGACTATACCCACTATCTCTGACTATATATACTATCTCTGACTATACCCACTAGCTCTGACTATACCCACTATCTCTGACTTTGCTGATAGCTACTTTATTGAGGAAAAATGTACTTACTATGACTGTGATATTTGGTTGTCCCACCTAGCTATCTTAAGATTAATTCACTAAGTCGCTCTGGATAAGAGCGTTTGCTAAATGACTAAAATGGAAATGGAAAATGAGAAGGAGAGGGAGGAAGGGAGAGGGGTGCTAAATCTGTCTCTCAATGTCCATTTGGCCTGGGCCAGGGTTATAAAGCACTCTTTACAGAGGACTGGCGTTGGGGAAACACACTGGGCCTTTTAACTAAGACTGGGGTGGCTAACTCCCCCCTATTGGCTCTCACCACAACCAAGCCTCATACACACACTGATACAGTACACACACACACACCTACGCACGCACACACCAATACGCCTATGCACACATACAAACACACACTCTCTTACGCACGCCTACACTGGGTACTGTACAAGTGCTCACAGTATACTAACAAACAAACAGAACACACGTGCCAAAACTGTTTATTCATGTAAATAGGAGGATGTTACAGTGTGAGAGTGAGGAGAACTCCCTAGCCCATAACTGCCTTATGGAAATATGGCTATGGCTTTTGCTCCAGTCTACACTGTTCATTTGATGTCTCCTCCATGGTCCTTCACGGCCAAAAGCATTCCTTTACTATCCATTATAGGGGTTGATAAGGTCAATTGTGTTCATTCACGGTCAACTACAGTGAACGAGTTTTGTTCAGGATCAATCGTTTTCATCAATGGTCAGAGGCGTTCATTCACGGTCAACTGTACTCATTTAAAGTCAACAGCCTTAGTTCACGAGTCAATGGGCTGTAATCAGTGTGTTGCATGTCTCAGTGAGGCGTTCATCAGGCTGTCTGGCCTGTCTGGCTGTCAGGCTGGGAGAAATGCTTTTAGCCTTGGCAGGAATCTGATCACTATACTGTAGGAGGATGGCCAACCTGTGTGATGTTAGTGGGAGGAGAGAGGGAGGGTAGTTCAGGGAATCAAAGACTGAAAGAATGAAAGGCGAGAGACAGACAGGAAAAGAAAGTTATAAAGAAAATGAGAGATCAGAGAGGGGGGAGAAGGAAAAGAGAGGACATGTGGAGAGAAAGAGAAAGAAAGAGAGAGAATAAAGAGAATAGAAGAAATTGAGAGCGTTTCGAGAGGAGAGGGTAAACAATTCAAATATTCATATTCACGAGTGGAATATTACAGCCCTCTGAGGGACTACCACCTGTTTTGGGGACAGGGGATCGTCTCCCTCCTTTTCTTTCACACACACCACACACCCAAGTCCTCATTCCGGGGTGAATGCCTTGTGGCTTTCTCAGTGCATGGGAGCATTGCAAGAATTGTTTGGGAAGAGGAACCCAGACACAGGTTTTTCCTGCTCTTCCAACCCCCTCATTTAGCTGTCCGACTGGGATCCTTTACACATATAGTATAAATAGACAGGCAGCAACAGGGACGAAGAGAGAAAGAGGGAGAAAGAGAGAACAGGAAGGAGAAGGAAAGCATAGTGATAGCCAGATGGGGATTTTCCACCAATCCTGGTCCGGTCACAGAGTTCACATAACGTCTCCAAAGGGTAAAGGTCGGAACATCACATCAGAAAATCATCATCATACTAGTGTTGTATTGTTACAGTTCTATCATTACTACAATGTTTTCTCACTGTCTACACTTCACCAAGCTACTTCACCAAGCTATTTGTACTATGTACTGTATACTAGGGATGCACGATATATCGGTGAACATATCGGAATCGGACGATATTAGCTATAAATGCCAACATCGGTATCGGCCGATGTCTAGTTTAACGCCGATGTCAAAGCTGACGTGCATACCTATATAACGTAGGTACATGACATAATGACGCCACGTAAAATTTTGCGCTACACGTGCAACATAGCATTCCTAACCTAGCCCACAATGTCTGCTGTGTGGATCGAGCAGTCAACAAGTTGAGCAGTCATTTGAAAGAGTAAGAACAGCGAGACAACTCAGGCGAAATCCATTTAAGTCAAGATAATGGAATTCATTGCCCTTGACAATCAACTGTTCTCTGTCGTGGGTTATGTTGGCTTTCGCCGACTGGTCGAGCACCGGTACACACTACCAAGTGGGCTATTTTTCAGATGTTGCTTTACCGGAGTTACACAGTAACAGCGTCACTGCTATTAGCTTCACGACATACATACTATAGAACGCCATTTGGGTCTTTGCGTGTCAAAAAAGATACAGTAGCATTGCCAAAGCTGTACAAAAAAGTCTGCAAACAAGCAAACACCGGCCACAAATGATTTGTTTACAATACCGTGTTGGTAATAAAGCATAATTGTTCGACCGCAACTTCTGGGGTAGCTAACTTTAGCTTGGTACCTAGCTAGATTTAGGAATCCTTGTGAGTAAGTATTAGCTAGGTTGCCACTTGTTGAACGCCTATTGAAATTGAACTTCAGTTCATGAAAATAAATAGCTAGCCAGCTACTTAACCCTGTTGCCTAAAGCTAAAGTTATAAGCAGCCAGCTAGCTTCATCTGGCTAGTTAGGCTCGACCGGACCGTGTTATGTGTTGTGAAGCCAGCCACAATAAGGATTAGGCACAACAGTGGAATTTGCGGTTTGCCTTCCAAATAAAAGTATGTCATTGACAGTGATGCAAATGAATGCAAATAGTAGAATTATGCCATACTTTTATTTTGAAGGCTAACCGCAAAGTCCACTATTGTGGCTAATCCTTATTGTGGCTAGCTTCACATAGAAAGGTCCGACACCCATTAATCAAATAAGAACTGTCTTATAAATTAGGGTTACTTTAGATGATGACACCTAGCTATCTATAGCTACTGAAACAGATTATGTCGTGTTGCTATGTTTTTGTGGAAGAACATTGTTTGCATCCATGAGCTAGCTAGCTTTTTTTAATGACCAGCACTATAGTTGCGCGAGACAACTTTACCAACATCATAGCATTCGTATCGATGAATCATTGTGACATATGAAATACGAGTGATAGTGTAATCAATGTGTAATAACTACGTAAAAAATGTATGAACATGTTAAATTATTATGTGATGTGCAGTCATATTCAGGTCCTGATTGGTCAACAAGCTTATTTGACACGTCAAATAGTGTTATTTGATATGCAAAGACCCAAACGGTGTTCCATAGAAATCCTGGTTGAGAATGAAACGACTGAACAAATGAACAATGAAACAGCACAGCAAGTAAGTGAAAGAAATAGGCTTTGATAAGTCAGTCAAGAACAAATTCTTATTTACAATGACGGCCTACCCCGGCCAAACCAGGACAACGCTGGGCCAATTGTGCGCCGCCCTATGGGACTCCCAATCACGGCCGGATGTGATACAGCCTGTACTCGAACCATGGACTGTAGAGACGCCTCTTGCACTGAGATGCCGTGCCTTAGACCGCTGTGTCCATGTGTGTTAATTATTTAACTGTACTAGATTGCTTAAAAGGGCGCTAAAATGTTAAATATTGGTTATTGGTATCGGTATCGTTTTTTTTTGGGCAAGGAAAATATCGCATATCGGTATCGACCAAAAATGTCATATCGGTGCAGCACTACTGTATACAGTACTGTAGTAGGGGACAGTGGGGTAGGTTGAGACATTTCAGCATCACTCTGTCAAGGGAAATATAGCATTATTTTTCACTAAAATATCTTTATTTCAGGATGTTGCGTATCCCTGGAAATAATCAGAATTCGTATAAAGATGAAAGTTTTGGCACAATTTAAATTCTCGGCCCGACTCTTTTCTCTGTATACATCAATGATGTCGCTCTTGCAGCTGCTGATTCTCTGATCCACCTCTACACAGACGACACCATTCTGTATACTTCTGGCTCTTCTTTGGACACTGTGTTAAAAAACCTCCAGATGCGCTTCAATGCCAAACAACTTTCCTTCTGTGGCCTCCTACTGCTCTTAAATGCAAGTTAAACTAAATGCATGCTCTTCAACCGATCGCTGCCGCACCTGCCCGCCCGTCTAGCATCACTACTCTGGACGATTCTAATTTAGAATATGTGGACAACTACAAATACCTAGGTGTCTGGTTAGACTGTAAACTCTCCTTCCAGAGTCACATTAAGCATCTCCAATCCAAAATTAAATCTAGAATTGGCTTCCTATTTCGCAAACAAAGCATCCTTCACTCATCCTGCCAAACATACTCTCCACTTCGACCTGTATGCTCTAGTCGGCTGGCCCTTGCTTCATATTCGTTGCCAAACCCACTGGATCCAGGTCATCTATAAGTCTTTGCTAGGTAAAGCCCCGCCTTATCTCAGCTCACTGGTCACCATAGCAGCACCCACCCGTAGCACGCGATCCAGCAGGTATATTTCACTGGTCACCCCCAAAGCTAACTCCTCCTTTGGCCGCCTTGGAACAAATTGCAAAAATCACTGAAGCTGGAGACTTATATCTCCCTCACCAACTTTAAGCATCAGCTGTCAGAGCAGCTTACCAATCATTCCACCTGTACTTAGCCCATCTGTAATTAGCCCACCCAACTACCTCATCCCCATATTTTTTTTTTTTTTTTTTTTTTGCTCCTTTGCACCCCAGTATCACTACTTGCACATTCATCTTCTACACATCTATCACTCCAGTGTTTAATTGCTAAATTGTAATTATTTCGCCACTATGGCCTATTTATTGCCTTACCTCCCAAATGTTACTACATTTGCACACACTGTATATAGACTTTTCTATTGTGTTATTGAGTGTACGTTTGTTTATCCCATGTGTAACTCTGTGTTGTTTGTGTCACACTCCTTTGCTCTATCTTGGCCAGGTTGCAGTTGTAAATGAGAACTTGTTCTCAACTGGCCTACCTGGTTAACTAAAGATGAGAAAATAATAATAATAATAAACTAACTTTAAATGAACACCAAAAAGCACATTTTTGTTTTCATACACTTTTTTTACGATATAGCGAATTTTGATTTTGCGGCTGGCCCATCTAGCGGTAACCGCTCAACTCTGCCTCCAGGACAAGATTCATCCCAATAAACATCTGCATAATAAGGACCCACCCCTATCATGTGGACTCATACACACACTGTACATAAAAACACACGCGCACGCACACAGGCAAACTGTCCTGAGCATCACCTCCTCCAATGGTACCTGATTGCTTACATCTGTCCTAAACTGATCCAGGAGCTATGAGTTTTCACACAGCTGGCTGATTGTGAGCCAAGGCTCCCTGTCTGTCAGGAAACCTGTAAAAGCTATAGAAACCACCACAACCACCATGCTGAAGTCTTAAATATACCGTTGCACCGTCTATAGAAGCACATTGCAGTTTGTTATAGTGCTTTTAACTGTATTACTCAACTCCAAGTTCTACATTGAATAGCCTTGTGGTGGGAAAGCATATATAGCATTACATTCATAGCAGTAAAGGACACTACCATTCACCAGTTGTCCTCAGTTGGCCCAGGTCACAGAGAGGTTAGGTGCATTGTTGGAGTTTGTGCACATGTGTATGTGTGCGTGCCTGACGTGTGCGTATGTTTGTGTTTTTCAGTCAAACCTAACAGTGTGTGTGTCTGTCTGTGTGTGTGTGTGTGTGTGTGTGTGTGTGTGTGTATACAAACTATGATAAATTCGTTTTGGGTCGTTAAGCAAGCTATCAATGTCCACATTTGCGCTGCATAGTATCCTCATGCAAGTAACACATGCCAATAAGAATCTGATCCTCACTCTTTTTCAATTCTCTTTCTCTCTCTCCCCCACTTCTCTCTTCTTCTCTGCCTCCCCTCTTCTATCTCTCTCCCTCACTCCTTCTCTGTCTTTCCCTCTTTTCATTTCCTCCCAGTACTTAATGTAGAGCAGCTGTTTTTCCTGACTTTGTGTTTGTGTCACATGATGACCCCAGAGGGATTCTGGGAGCTCAGTGGTTATTTAGTAGTCCTATCTGATCTAGCCTGTTTTGGGACTCCCTCCATCCCTCCCTTAATCTCTCCTGTCCCCTTCTTTTCCTTCAAGGAGCTTATCCATAGGCCTAGTGCGTCCCATGAGGTAAGGGGTACAGAGAGTGGCTAGAGGAGGGGCTGCTGATGCACATAACACACCGCAGAAATGTTGTGTGTGAGAACCTTTTCTTGGCTCCTCCTCTTCCTTCTCTCCTGTCTGTGTTTTGGTCCCATGCCAGCCAGTCAGAAGGGATAGATAGGTAAACAAATAGAGATTCATAGATGTTTCTCTACATCTCTGCGGCCTCGTTCTCACTGTCATCAGAGGAATCTGATGAATTTCTTCAGCAGATGTTGTGAAGGGGTTGAGTGTACGTGTCTGTTTGCGAGTGTGTTGGTATGTTTGCGCGTGTGTCATATGTGATTGGCTGAGAGTGAGACCCTGTGTGTGTGTGTACGGTATACAGTATGAATCTGTCCCAGCTCAGTAGGAGGAAACATGTGGCTATGAGCTTCTAGTCCTTCTGTGTGTTTCAATTGGAGTAGAGTTACTAATGCAGGACCGCAGGGCTTTCCCCACTGAGGACAGGAGAGAGAGGGGGAGAGAGAGGCACAGAGAGATGGGAAGAGAAAGAGAGAGGGGGAGAGAGAGAGAGAGAGAGAGAGAGAGAGAGAGAGAGAGAGAGAGAGAGAGAGAGAGAGAGAGATGGTTTCCACAGCTGGCATCTCTTTTCATGTGGGTCTTTAGGATAAAAGGATCTCTAATGACAGGTTAAAATGGTAGTGCTTTTTTATCCTGCTTGAACTTATCACAAAATGTTTCCAGAGAAGCGCATACAAAACACAACATTTTGATAGCATGGTTTCTGTTAGGAAAATTTGGCGCCGGACATCCGACCGGCAACATTTTAATTTCCCAGACATTTGAGAAGTTTACCGGACCCATATGCATTTGTTGTGTAACCTGATTAGGGTGTCCACCCACGGTGCTCAGAATGACAGAAATCACATTTAGATTATGGTCATTCAAATGAACAGAACATGCAGGTTGAGGATGCAGCAATGTGCTGGACCCATATGCATTACCCAGTTCTGATGTGCACTTTGAACATGTTACAGTAACTGTCCACATTGACTTTTGCTCAGTCAACAAGATGAGTAATATACAGCAAAATCACTAGCCAGTCAATCTACTATCCCACATAGTGGAAAAGTTGACCTATTCTATTGGTCAGCTTGCTGAGAAAGAAATAGCCTGTTCCAAACAGACTCTGGGACGGTTGTGGGACGATAGATCCCACATTCATACAACCAGCAGGCTACATAAAAGAAACTTTAAAAAGCAATGAGTCTGATGCTACAGATCAGAACGTTTAGAATAAAATGTTAAACTGTTATTTATTCACATTATAAGCACAGCAATGCACACAAGGCAGTAGGCTACGTGTGAATGTTCGTATCGCACATGTGAGCGGTTTCGTGGGACAGAGAATTCCACTAAATGATGCAAATTAACCTATAGACCGATAAGCATGACCTGTCAAATGTATTTACATCGACTGGTATTTCCATAATTTAATAATCTAAAAAGCATTATTTCGCAATTGGATTTTTTCTCCCGGACAATTGTATTTATCGGCTTTTCTATTTTTTTATCGCCCAAAAGGTGGCTATTACCAGCTAATGGAAACGCTGGTTGATAGAGAGGCGTGCAGAAATCGGTATGGGAAGCCTGCCGTTCAGGCAGGTGTTTACAAAGGTGAAAGTTCATGATGGGCAGGTGTGACATTTCACAAGAGAAAAGTCTAAACGGATTCCTTAGGCTGTCCCAACTCTGACATCACCCCATTGAAGTTGAATTTTAAAATGGTTAAGGTAAGGGTTAGGGTTAGGTAAGGGTTAAAGTTAAGGTTAGGGTAGGGGTTAAGGTTAGGGTTTAGGGTAGGGACGTCCCAAGGATTCTTGATAGCACTAACCATTTCACAAGACAGGCACAACCTGGTTTACTTTGGCTGCCGTGGAAACTCAAGAGAAACCACTAACAGGGGGAGGTATGATGGGAAAACCACGCTGACAAAGTTCGGAGATGAAGAACTGCCACAAACCCAGCTTCTGTGCCGAATAAGAGCCGCTTTCAAAATGATTTAGCAGGGATAAGGTGCACAGCCAAAAAAGCTTTACTATACACAAACAAGAAAAAACAGGTCGTTGATGTAGCTTATTTCCTTCTAGTGAGAGCCTTCTATCCTCTTTTTCCCCTGTCCAAGCTCAGCCCTGTATTCAGTCAAAGGACCATCTCTTTATTTGGACAGTGTCCACATAGACTTCTCTGAATGGAGAATCAGAGAGGGTTGGCAGTTGGCACAACGATGTCTATTTCAGGAGGCAAGTGGGAGAAAAGGAGTTGTGAGGTGCAGAAGGAAGAGGTGGTGTTAACTGTGCTACGTCTTGCAAGGGGTGTGCACGTTTTCCCCCCAAACTTGGGACAGGGAGAAAACTGTCAAAACCTTCAATAGACTCTTGGTCCGTCACTGCTTAGAGCATCATCAGGGTTGTGCTGTGTGTGAGGCCTGGGTTTGGGATGGATACTAGGTGTTTACTGAGTGTGGATGTGAGGGGGAGAGGCACGTAAATAACCTATAGATTGACGTCAACTAACACACAAGCAGTGTGGTGTCAGGAAAACAACCTCACACTCAACGTCAACAAAACAAAGGAGATGATTGTGGACTTCAGGAAACAGCAGAGGGAGCTCCCCCCTATCCACATCGACGGGTCAGTAGTGGAGAAGGTGGAAAGTTTTAAGTTCCTCGGTGTACACATCACGGACAAACTGAATTGGTCCACCCACACAGACAGCGTTGTGAAGAAGGCGCAGCAGCGCCTCTTCAACCTCAGGAGGCTGAAGAAATTCGGCTTGTCACCAAAAGCACTCACAAACTTCTACAGATGCACAATCGAGAGCATCCTGTCGGGCTGTATCACCGCCTGGTACGGCAACTGCTCCGCACACAACCGTAAGGCTCTCCAGAGGGTAGTGAGGTCGGCAGAACGCATCACCCGGGGCAAACTACCTGCCCTCCAGGACACCTACACCACCCGATGTCACAGGAAGGCCATAAAGATCATCAAGGACAACAACCACCCAAGCCACTACCTGTTCACCCCGCTATCATCCAGAAGGCGAGGTCAGTACAGGTGCATCCAAGCAGGGACCGAGAGACTGAAAAACAGCTTCTATCTCAAGGCCATCAGACTGTTAAACAGCCACCACTAACATTTAGCGGCCGCTGCCAACAAACTGACTCAGCTCCAGCCACCTTAAAAATGGGAATTGATGGAAATTATGTAAAAATGTACCACCAGCCACTTTAAACAATGCCACCTAATATAATGTTTACATACCCTACATTACACATCTCTTATGTATATGTATATACTGTACTCTATATCATCTACTGCATCTTGCCATCTTATGTAATACATGGACCACTAGCCACTTTAAACTATGCCACTTTATGTTTACATACCCTACAGTACTCATCTCATAGGTATATACTGTACTCTATACCATCTACTGCACCTTGCCTATGCCGTCTGTACCATCACTCATTCATATATCTTTATGTACATATTCTTTATCCCTTTACACTTGCGTGTATAAGGTAGTAGTTGCGGAATTGTTAGGTTAGATTACCTGTTGTTATTACTGCATTGTCGGAACTAGAAGCACAAGCATTTCGCTACACTCGCATTAACATCTGCTAACCATGTGTATGTGACTAATACATTTGATTTGATTTGATTTGATTTGAAGCACTAAAAAATCAAACAAGATGGCCACTTATCATTGACTCAATGACTTCTGTGTGTCTTAAATCCATTCCTGGAACACTGTCCTCTTCCTCCACAAATCCTGTAGTTAGTAGTTTGTTGCATTCCCACATCCTTGGTGTGTGTGTTTGTATGGGTTTAGGTTCAGTGTTTGTGACTGGGGCCAAGTAGTTTCTAGTGGGGGCCTGGTTGTGTTTAGGGTTTAATGGGTTGGGTTGTGGTTGCTGAGACTTAGCTGCTGTTGTTGTTCTGAGGCCTCCAGTAGTTATATATGTCATTATGGAAGTCTATTCATGCACTTGTATTGAGGCCTGGTTGTTGGATTTATTGTCAGCTGACTGAGCCTTTCTGTTTTCTGTTTCAAAACGTTTTGGTACATTGTGCCTTTCTGAAGCCTACCTTGGTGTCCTCAAACAGGAAATGACACATACAGAATTAGCTGACAGAGTGTGTAAGTTATCAGAGTTCATTGACATCACTTCCTGTCCCGATTTCTGTAACTGGACAGGCTGACCCGTGTGACGCTGGCCGGTGGGTAATAAGAGGAAATGGTGTTTAGTCTTGGAAAAAGGAAGGCATTGTTCAGTGAGTCAACTGTATCTGTACTGATTTGTGATTTTGTGTGACTCCTAGGCATTGACATTCAGTATAGGATCTAAACTGTTTGTCCAATTCTGTGCTTCATGGCTCATTTTCCTCATTCCAAAGCTAGTTTGGTTAAAATAGGCAGTCAGCAGACTAGAACGTTGTGACAGATAGCTGGATAGGTCGTGTCCCCAGGGGTCCACAGTCTTACCTGTTTCTTTGGAAAAGTCAGACGGAGAAAAAATTAGGGAAAAGCCAGAGAGACCCAAAAGCAGTACTCTGTGTACTTCCCTTAAATGGATTACACAAATAATACAGGCCATAATATAAGCATTCTCTATGCGCCTGGCAACAGTAACGGGCAGGGAAACAGGACAGGCTAGCACTCTGTATCCTCCTTATCCACCAGTCAATTTTCAGAACGACAGAAATTCTCTCCTTTTTTCCTGATTTCAGCTCAGGCAGGACCCCTGCCATCACCTCAGGAGGAGGGGTGATAGAGTTCACTGGACCTCATGTGACTGGGCATCTTAGCGGACTTGGTTCACTTCAACTTGATTCACTTGACTTGATTAAATTGACTTAACGTGATTTAATTGACTTGACTTGATTCTGTGGACTTGGTTAACTTCACCTAATTCAATTGTTTGACTAGTGTTTGGTCTTTTTGATCTGGTCTGCGTGTCCACTTTATTGGACGTAATAAAAACATCCTAGGAAGCAGTCTAACCTCTCCCTGAGCAGAACTACCCATGGCTCTCTATCAGTTAAAGGAGATGTATCTCTAATTCATAGCCTCACACAGATTCCTGCCAAACATCACATTCATTATTACTGCAGGTTATCTCCATCGGTGCTGTCCTGTCCATCCAGCCAGACAAAGCAACAGGAGAGTGTCTAAGTGGGTTTCATCTGCTCATCATAATGCCCTGTATGCCCTGCTCTGTCCTCCTCCTCGCCCCACGACTGTTGGAGCCTCTACATACCTCATAGACACTTGATAAATCATTGATGTCCCCCTCTGTGTTCCTCCAAGCCGCCGATGCTGGGTGTTTTATTCAGATCCCTCTGAATCACAGAATGGGTGTTTTATTCAAAAGCCATCAAACTTAACATGACTTTCCTGGATGTGGGGCACACAGTGGCAACCCTTGGTGTCCACAAATGACATGCTGACACTGCCTGAACCATCCTAACTCTGGCAAGAGTGTGTGTGAGTGTGTGTCTGGCAATATAGTGTGCGTGTGTGTGTGTGTGTGTGTGTGTGTGTGTGTGTGTGTGTGTGTGTGTGTGTGTGTGTGTGTGTGTGTGTGTGTGTGTGTGTGTGTGTGTGTGTGTGTGTGTGTGTGTGTGTGTGTACTCCATAGTAGAGTCACTCAGGCTGAACTCTGAGGCCAAACAAGAAGATGAATGTATGTATGTATGTATGTATGTATGTATGTATGTATGTATGTATGTATGTAGCAGAGGCACCTATAATAACAAACAGTCATTACTCCCTAAAAAAGAGAGACCACGACCTCTACCACTGGGCGACAGCGGGGGGAACCCGAGCAATACAGAGTGGGTGGAGACCCTAACCCTAACCCTCACCCTAATCCCCCTGTAATTAGAGAGATGGATTGAGCCATGGGTCTTAATGGAGGGTCACACACCGAATCAAAGGGCTGGGTAACCACACACACATACACACACCCACACAGACGCACAGTCATACACACACCCACACAGACACAGTCATACGCACACCCACACAGACACACACATGCATACACCCACACAGACACACACATGCATACACCCACACAGACACACACATACACACACCCACACAGACGCACAGTCATACACACACCCAAACAGACACAGCCGTACACACACACACACACGCACGCACGCACGCACGCACGCACGCACACACACACACACACACACACACACACACAATCATACACACACCCACACAGACACACCCACACACACACAGGCATACTCACACACACACACACACACACAGTCATACACACACACACCCACACAGACACAGTCGTACACACACACACACACACACAAACATACACACACCCACACAGACACAGTCACACACATGCACTCACAGATAGACATACACTCATACACGTATATACACAAACAAATACACTGATTTAACCCACACCCACAGGAATAAACGCTCATTAACACACACACACAAATAAACACTCATTAACATACACACACAGGAATAAACGCTCATTAACATACACACACACAAATAAACGCTCATTAACACACACACACACAAATAAACGCTCATTAAAACACACACACAGGAATAAACGCTCATTAACACACACACACAAACACACACACACACACACACACACACACACACACACACACACACACACACACACACACACACACACACACACACACACACACACACACACACACACACACACACACACACACACACACACATATACTAGGCATACATGTTCACTAAGGGTTCTAAAATGTATGGATGTGTGTTCAATAACTGTATTACACTGCTAGAGCTGGCTGCACTATAGAACATATGGAATCCTCACTGCTGCTTTACATTGGGGCCATGTGGGAACAGGTGTGTGTGTGAGAGTGATATGACAGGTACAGCCTTCTAACGACCATCACAGGCATACACACACACACACACTGTCTTTTCCTATTTTCTTTGTTTTGCCCGTCTTGTTGTAAGCTTCTATACTCCCATTCTGGAGTTATAGCCATAGTTCTTGGTTGTAGCATTGCAGGAATCTTGCAGTGCAGAATGCTTCTAGAAGGTTCCATGGCTGCAGGCTTCTGGAATGTTCTCACACTCCAGACAGTGACAGCAGATTGGATCCTACAGTAAAGGTTGTTAACCTTAGGTCTGTGTCTATTATCTAGCTAGTCTGTGTCCCAAAAGCCATTCCATTCCTGTGTGGTTTTGTTTCAGGATGCCTTCCTTACTAAGCCATACTTAGCTATGTCCCCAATTGAAATTGTTTATGCCGTTAAGTACAGTTAATTCCCAAACTCACTGAAGCATTCCTGACTGGGGCCAGGAACACCAAAGGGATTGTTTGGGACTGCCTCGGGGAATGATTGTGTTGTTGGAGCCAGTTGATTCTCAAATAAATCATCCTATGATCCCCTGACTCTGTTTTAACTAGATGGAGCATTGTTATCTTGAGGTATGGGAACGTTTTAGCCCCTCCTTTATCCCCTGGTGTTTGTAGCATATCTCTCCTGAACATCTCTCTCTCTCCCTATCTCTACATCTCTCTCTCTCCCTATCTACATCTCTCTCTCTCTCCCTATCTCTACATCTCTCTCTCTCCCTATCTCTACATCTCTCTGTCTCCCTATCTACATCTCTCTCTCTCTCCCTATCTCTACATCTCTCTCTCTCCCTATCTCTACATCTCTCTGTCTCCCTATCTACATCTCTCTCTCTCTCCCTATCTCTACATCTCTCTGTCTCCCTATCTACATCTCTCTCTCTCCCTATCTCTACATCTCTCTCTCTCCCTATCTCTCTCTCTCCCTATCTCTACATCTCTCTCTCTCTCCCTATCTCTACATCTCTCTGTCTCCCTATCTACATCTCTCTCTCTCCCTATCTCTACATCTCTCTCTCTCCCTATCTCTCTCTCTCCCTATCTCTACATCTCTCTCTCTCTCCCTATCTCTACATCTATCTCTCCCTATCTCTACATCTCTCTCTCCCTATCTCTACATCTCTCTCTCTCTCCCTATCTCTACATCTCTCTCTCCCTATCTCTACATCTCTCTCTCTCCCTATCTTTACATTTCTCTCTCTCCCTATCTCTACATCTCTCTCTCTCCCTATCTCTACATTTCTCTCTCTCACTATCTCTACATCTCTCTCTCTCTCCCTATCTCTACATCTCTCTCTCCCTATCTCTACATCTCTCTCTCTCCCTATCTCTACATCTCTCTCTCTCCCTATCTCTACATTTCTCTCTCTCCCTATCTCTACATCTCTCTCTCTCTCCCTATCTCTACATCTCTCTCTCCCTATCTCTACATCTCTCTCTCTCCCTATCTTTACATTTCTCTCTCTCCCTATCTCTACATCTCTCTCTCTCTCCCTATCTCTACATTTCTCTCTCTCACTATCTCTACATCTCTCTCTCTCTCCCTATCTCTACATCTCTCTCTCCCTATCTCTACATCTCTCTCTCTCCCTAGCTCTACATCTCTCTCTCTCCCTATCTCTACATTTCTCTCTCTCCCTATCTCTACATCTCTCTCTCTCTCCCTATCTCTACATCTCTCCATCCATCAATCTCCCTCTTTCTCTCTCTCTCTCCCTCTATTCTTATATTAGTGTGTCTCTTTCTAACTTTGCTAACCCTTTACAGCCCTATCAGAGACTGGAACCCTTTACGCCAGAGTCTCTCTCAGCAAACAAACCACTGCTGCATGTTAAATTTTACTCCTGTGTTGCTTTCAGTTACCATTACTTTGCGATTCTGTGGCACATTTCTGGACCCAACATGGCTAGCCCAAAGTCTGGCAATCTGACCTTTGACCCCAGCCAGAGACCAACTGGCGAAGAGGCTGAATAGTGGAGGTGTTAATTTTCTCTTACGAGCCACTAAGCTCCAGAACCCAGGGGTTGGGTTGTTGCTGGCTGGGGAAGGATCGGCAGGGCATTGGGCCTTGTGGATCCATCCTGGTTCACTTTTACGTCTGTGTCGTGGTATGGAGTAATGTTTAACTTGAGTAGACAGTGATGCACATTGTTTAGATAGCTCTCAGGGCCTTGCCTTGGCAAAGCTAGAGAACAGTTTTTGGGAAGGTGGGAATGTTTGTTGCGAAGACTGGGATTTGGTGATGAATTTTCCATAGTTTGTGTAGATGTTATGCGTCATGGTCCTTGTTTTCTTGTATGAAATGGGCAGCTGATGGAATGGGCTATTACAATCTATTTGTTTCAATGACCACATGTTATCTTTATCTTTATTAATGCATAAACATGTCAGCTACACATGGCTAGCTAATGAGAAAAATAACAGTAAGGTCTTCAATGGTGATGGAGGGAATAGCAGCAGTTTTACGGGCTCCTGACCAACAGTATTATGTGTATTTTTTGTACAGATTTGAACTTTCTTTCTTCATAACGTTTCCGCCCTCATTTCCTATGGCCGAAAATAGTTTCTGGACATTAGAACAGCTATCACGACCCTCCATTTGCTATCACGACCCTCCAATCACTGGAGAATGGACTGCACAAGCTTCGTTTGAGACCGTCTTATCAACCTGATCTGAAGAACTGTAATATCCTATGTTTCTCCTATGAGTTGTGGCTGAACAAGGACTTGGAAAATATCAATCTAACTGGTCTTTCTATACATCAGCAGGACAGAACGACAGCTCAGGGGAGGGTGTGTGTGTCTCTTTGTTAACATCAGCTGGAGGTTCTGCTCGCCTGAGTTAGAATACCTTATGATAAGTTGTAGACCACACTCACTGAACAAAAATATAAACGCAACATGTAAAGTGTTGGTCCCATGTTTCATGACCTGAAATATAATATCCCAGAAATGTTCCATACACAAAAAGCTTGTTTCTCTCAATTTCTTTGCAAAAATGTGTTTACATCCCTGTTAGTGAGTATTTCTCCTTTGTCAAGATAATCCATCCACCTGACAGGTGTGGCATATCAAGAACATCATTACACAGGTGCACCTTTTAAACAACATGATCATTACCCAGGTGCACCTTGTGCTGGGGACAATAAAAGGCCACTCTAAAATGTGAAGTTTTGTCACATAACACAATGCCACTCATGTCTCAAGTTTTGAGGGAGCATTCCATTAGCATGCTGACTGCAGAATTGTACACTGGAGCTGTTCCCAGAGAATGTAATGTTAATTTATCTACCATAAGCTGCCTCCAATGTTGTTTTAGAGAATTTGGCAGTATGTCCAACCAGCTTCACAACTGCAGACCACGTGTAACAATGCCATCCCAGACCTCCACATCCAGCTTCTTCACCTGCGGGGTCGTCTGAGACCAGCCACCCGGATAGCTGATGAAACTGTGGGTTTGCACAACCAAAGAAGTTCTGTACAAACTGTCAGCTCATCTGCGTGCTCATTGTCCTCACCAGGGTCTTGACCTGACTGCAGTTCAACGTCGTAACCAACTTCAGTGGGCAAATGCTCATCTTTTAATGGCCTCTGGCACGCTGGTGAAGTGTGCTCTTCAATCAATCAATCAAATATATTTATAAAGCTCTTTTTATATCAGCCAATGTCACAAAGTGCTATACAGAAACCCAGCCTAAAACCCCAAACATGTAACGGTGGTCCTCCTCCTCTTCAACCGAAAAGGAGGAGTAGTGATGGAACCAAGGCGCAGCGGGTTGTGAACACATAATTTATTAAAGAAAACACGAAAATGAAATGCACTTGACTAATAAACAAAATAACAAACGGTGTAGACAGACCTGGACGACGAACTCACATAAACACGAAGAACGCACGAACAGGGAAAATAGCCTACACATAAATGACGATCAACAAACAAACCGAACAGTCCCGTGTGGTGCGACAAACACTGACACAGGAGACAACCACCCACAACGAACACTGTGAAACAACCTACCTAAATATGACTCTCAATTAGAGGAACGCCAAACACCTGCCTCTAATTAAGAGCCATACCAGGCAACCCTTAAACCAATATAGAAACAGAAAACATAGAATGCCCACCCAAACTCACGTCCTGACCAACTAACACATACAACACACTAACAGAAATAGGTCAGGAACGTGACAAAACAGCAAGCAATGCAGATGTAGAAGCTAGAGGTCGACCGATTATGATTTTTCAACGGCGATAACGATACCGATTATTGGAGGACCAAAAAAAAACGTTACGTATTTTATCTAACGGGTGGCATCCCTAAGTCTAAATATTGCTGTTACATTGTACAACCTTCAACGTTATGTCATAATTATGTACAATTCTGGCAAATTAATTACGGTCTTTCTTAGGAATAAATGGACTACACACAGTTCGCAACGAGCCAGGCGGCCCAAACTGCTGCATATACCCCAAGAGAAGTGACACAATTTCCCTAATTATAAGAAATTCATGTTAGCAGGCAATATTAACTAAATATGCAGGTTTTAAAATATATACGTGTGTATTGATTTTAAAGAAAGGCATTGATGTTTATGGTTAGGTTTGGGGCAACGACAGTGCTAAATCATCACCCTTTTGGCGAAGTAGGCCGTGATTCGATGAGAAATGAACACGCACCGCATCGATTATTTGCAACGCAGGACACGCTAGATAAACTAGTAATATCATCAACCATGTGTAGTTAACTAGTGATTATGTGAAGATCGATTGTTTTTTATAAGTTTAATGCTAGCTAGCAACTTACCTTGGCTTCTTGCTGCCCTCGCGTAACAGGTAGTCAGCCTGCCACGCAGGCTCCTCGTGGAGTGCAATGTAAGGCAGGTGGTTAGAGTGTTGGACTAGTAACCGGAAGGTTGCAAAAATGAATCCCTGAGCTGACAAGGTAAAAATCTGTCGTTCTGGCCCTGAACAAGGCAGTTAACCCACCGTTACTAGGCCGTCATTGAAAATAAGAATATGTTTTTAACTGGCCTGCCTAGTTAAATAAAGGTGTAAAAAAAAACGGCCAAATCGGTATCCATAAATACCGATTTCCGATTGTTATGAAATCTTGAAATCGGTCCTAATTAATCGGCCATTCCGATTAATCGGTCGACCTCTAGTAGAAGCACGGTGGCTACGAAAAACTCCCTAGAAAGGCAGAAACCTAGGAAGAAACCTAGAGAGGAACCAGGCTCTGAGGGGTGGCCAGTCCTCTTCTGGCTGTGCCGGGTGGAGATTATAACAGTACATGGCCAAGATGTCAATTGTTCACAGATGACCAGAAGGGTCAAATAATAATAACCACAGTGGTTGTACAGGGTGCAACAGGTCAGCACCTCAGGAGTAAATGTCAGTTGGCCTTTCATAGCCGATCATTCAGAGTTAGAGACAGCAGGTGCGGTAGAGAGAGTCGAAAAACAGCAGGTCCGGGACAAGGTAGCACGTCCGGTGAACAGGTCAGGGTTGCAATAGCCACAGGCAGAACAGTTGAAACTGGAGCAGCAGCACGACCAGGCCAGGTAGTCCTGAGGCATGGTCCTAGGGCTCAGGTCCTCCGAGAGAAGAGAAAATAGAAAGAGAGAGAGAGAGAAAATTAGAGGGAGCATACTTAAATTCACACAGGACACTGGATGAGACAGGATAAATACTCAGATATAACAGACTGACAGTAGCCCCCCGACACAAACTATTTCAGCATAATTACTGAAGGCTGCGACAGGAGGGGTCAGGAGACATTGTGGCCCCGTCCGACGATACCCCCTTACAGGGCCAACCAGGCATTATATAACCCCACCAACTTTGCCAAAGCACAGCCCCCACACCAATAGAGGGATATCTTCAACCACCAACACGGTACGAACCCGAGGGGGGCCCCAACCCGGACAGGAAAATCACGTCAGAGCACCAGTAAGCCAGTGACTCAGCCCCCGTAATAGGGTTAGAGGCAGAGAATCCCAGTGGAGAGAGGGGAACCGGCCAGGCAGAGACAGCAAGGGCGGTTCGTTGCTCCAGTGCCTTTCCGTTCACTTTAACACCCCTGGGCCAGACTACACTCAATCATAGGACCGACTGAAGAGATGAGTCTTCAATAAAGACTTAAAGGTCGAGACAGTCTGCATCTCTCACATGGATAGCCAGACCATTCCATAAAAATGTTGCTTTATAGGAGAAAGCCCTGCCTCCAGCTGTTTGCTTAGAAATTCTAGGGACAATAAGGAGGCCTGTGTCTTGTTACCTTAGCGTTCGTGTAGGTATGTTCACAGATTCATTCTGTATAGATTCAACTGTACTGGGCAGAGGGAAGACGTCATCTGATGTCAAAGTTGTGAACAGAGTGCCCCATGGTGGTGGTGGGGTTAGGGTATGGGCAGGAATAATCTACAGACAACAAACACAATAGCATTTTAGCAATGGCAATTTGAATGCAGAGTTCTTGAGGCCCATTGTCGTACCATTCGTCCACTGCCATTATCTCATGTTTTAGCATGGTAATGCACGGCCCCATGTCGCAAGGATCTGTACACAACTCCTGGAAGCTGAAAATGTCCACGTTCTTTCATGGCCTGCATACTCACAGACACGTCACCCATTGAGCATGTGTGGGTTGCTCTGGATCGACGTGTACGAAAGCGTGTTCCAGTTCCCGCCAAAATCCAGCAACTTCGCACAGCCATTGAAGAGGAGTGGGACAACATTCCACAGGCCACAATTAACAGCCTGATCAACTCTATGCGAAGGAGATGGTGGTCACTCCAGATGCTAACTTTTTTTCTGATCCACACCACTACTCTTTATTCCCAGTCATGTGAAATCCATAGATTAGGACCTAATTAATTAATTTCAATTGACTGATTTCCTTACTGTAACTGTAACTCAGTAAAATCTTTGAAATTGTGGCATGTTGTGTTTGTGTTTGTTCAGTGTATTTACCAAGAGAGTTTTTATAAATATTTTTCATAGCAAACAAGAAAATGCTCACCCAGAGGCAGTGCTTCTAGTGGCAATTGTAGATCACCTTTACTCCACACACATACACATACAAAGCTCTCCCTCACCCTCCATTTGGCAAATCTGACCATAACTCTATCCTCCTGATTCCTGCTTACAAGCAAAAACTCAAACAGGAAGTACCAGTGACACGCTCAATACAGAAGTGGTCTGATGAAGTGAATGCTAAGCTACTGGACTGTTTCACTAGCACAAACTGGAATATGTTGCGGGATTCATCTAAAGGCATTGAGGAATTTACCATATCAGTCACCGGCTTCAATTATAAGTGCATCGACCACGTCGTCCCCACAGTGACCCAACCAGAAGCCATGGATTACAGGCAACATTGGCACTGAGCTAAAGAGCTGCCGCTTTCCAGGAGCAAGTCACTTATCCGGACGCTTATAAGAAATCCTGCTACGCCCTCCGACAAACCATCAAACTGGCAAAGCGAGCCTCCCGAGTGGCGCAGCGGTCTAAGGTGCTGCATTGTGGTGCTGAGGAGCCACTACAGCCTCGGGTTCGATCCCAGGCGGTGTCAAAGCCGGCCGTGACCAGGAGCCCCATAGGGTGGCGCACAATTGTCCGGGTTAGGGGAGGGTTTGCCTGGGGGGATTACCTTGTCTCAACATGCGCAAGCGACTCCTTGTGGCAGGCACGGCGCCAGCATGCTGACATCCGTCGATAGTTGAACGGTGTTTCCTCTGACACATTGGTGCGGAAGCAGCACGGCTTGGCGGATCATGTTTCGGAGGACGCATGACTTGACCTTTGCCTCTCCCAAACCCATTGGGGAGTTGCAGCATGAAAAGGTAGTAAAGTTCACTCAGAAAATCTGATGAAAAGCGTCAATATAGGATTGAATCCTACTACACCGGCTCTGATGCTTGTTGGATGTGGCAGGGCTTGCAAATGATCAAGGATTACTAAGGGAAACCCAGCCATGAGCTGTCCAGTGATGCGAGTCTACCAGACAAGCGAAATACCTTCTATGCTCGCTTCGAGGCAAGCAACACTGAGCACCAGCTGTTCCGGACGACTGTGTGATCAAGCTCTCCATAGCCGATGTGAGTAAGACCTTTAAATAGGTTAACATTCACAAGGCCGCGGGGCCAGACGGAATACCAGGACGCGTACTCAGAGCATGCGCTGATCAACTGGAAAGTGCCTTCACTGACATTTTCAACCTCTCCCTGGCCCAGACTGTAATACCTACATGTTGCAAGCAGACCACCATAATCCCTGTGCCCAAGAACTCCAAGATAACCTGTCTAAATGACTATCGCTCCATAGCACTCACAAATTCTTTGAAAGTCATGGCTCATATCAACACCATCATCCCAGACACCATGGACCCACTCCAATTCGCATACCACCTCAACAAATCCACAGATGACACAATCTCTACTGTACTTCACCCTGCCCTTTCCCACCTGGACAAAAGGAACACCTACGTGAGAAAGCTGTTCATTGACAACAGCTCAACATTCAACACCATAGTGCCTTCCAACTGCATCACTAAACTAAGGACCCTGGGATTAAACACCTCCCTCTGCAACTGGATGCTGGACTTCCTGACGGGCCACCCCCAGGTGGTGACAGTAGGCAACAACACATCTGCCACGCTGACCCTCAACACAGGGCCCCTCAGGGGTGCGTGCTTAGTCCCCTCCTCTGCTCCCTGTTCACCCACGACTGCGTTGCCCGCACGACTCCAACACCATCATTACATTTTCTGATAACACGACGGTAGGTCTGATCCCCGACGACAATGAGACAGCTTACAAGGAGGAGGTCAGAGACCTAGCAGTGTAGTGCCAGGACAACAACCTTTCACTCAACTTCAGCAAGAGAAAGGAGCTGATAATGAACTACAGGAAATGGAGGCCCGAGCACGCTCCTATTCACATCGAGGCTGTAGTGGAGTGGGTCAAGAGCTTTTTCTTCTTTGGGTGTCCACATCACTAAGGACTTATCATGGTCCAAACACAAACACAGTCGTGAAGAGGGCACGACAATGTCTCCTCCTCCTCAAGGGGCTGAAAAGATTTGGCATGGGCCCTCAGAACCTCAAAAAGTTATACAGCTGCACCATTGAGAGCATCTTGACTGGCTGCATCACCGCTTAGTATGGCAACTTCTTGGCATTCGATCCATCCAGGTCCTCTATACCAGGCAGTGTCAGAGGAAGACCCAAAAAACTGTCAAAGACTCCAGCTACCCAAGTCATAGATTCTTCTCTCTGCTACCGCACAGCAAGCGGTACTAGAGCGCCAAGTCTGGGACCAAAAGGCTCCTGAAAAGCTTTTACCCTCAAGCCATAAGACAGCTGAACAGTTCATCAAATGGTTACCTGGACTATTTGCATTGACCCCCTTTTTTTGCACTGGCATTGTTGCACTGGCTCTATGCACACTCACTGGACTGGAACATACTACACTGGCATTGTTGCACTGGCTCTATGCACACTCACTGGACTGGCACATACTACACTGACATTGTTGCACTGACTCTATGCACACTCACTGGACTGACACATACTACACTGACATTGTTGCACTGGCTCTATGCACACTCACTGGACTGACACATACTACACTGACATTGTTGCACTGGCTCGATGCACACTCACTGGACTGACACATACTACACTGACATTGTTGCACTGGCTCTATGCACACTCACTGGACTGACACATACTACACTGACATTGTTGCACTGGCTCTATGCACACTCACTGGACTGGCACATACTACACTGACATTGTTGCACTGGCTCGATGCACACTCACTGGACTGACACATACTACACTGACATTGTTGCACTGGCTCGATGCACACTCACTGTACTGACACATTCTACACTGACACTCCAAAGCACACTCATCTACATATGCTCACACACACAAAAGACACACACATGCATATTGACGCCACACACTAACACATACACACTTTCACACTCTTCACATACACTGCTGCTACTCTGTTTATTATCTATCCTGATTGCCTAGTCCCTTTTACCCCCACCTGCATGTACATGTTACCTAAATTGCCTCAAATGACTGCCTCGCCTGATTCACTAACTACTTCTCAGATAGAGTTCTGTGTGTCAAATCGGAGGGTCTGTTGTCCGGACCTCTAGCAGTCTCTATGGGGGTGCCACAGGGTTCAATTCTCGGGCCGAATATTTTCTCTGTATACAGTATATCAATGATGTCGCTCTTGCTGCGGGTTATTCTCTGATCCACCTCTACGCAGACGACACCATTCTGTATACATCTGGCCCTTCTTTGGACACTGTGTTAACAAACCTTCAAACGAGCTTCAATGCCATACAACACTCCTTCCGTGGCCTCCAACTGCTCTTAAATGCTAGTAAAACTAAATGCATGCTCTTCCACCGATCGCTGCCCAAACCCTCCCACCCGACTAGCATAACTACTCTGGATGGTTCTGACCGAGAATATGTGAACAACTATAAATACCTAGGTGTCTGGTTAGACTGCCAACTCTCCTTCCAGACTCATATTAAGCATCTTCAATCCAAAGTTATATCTAGTATCGGCTTCCTACTTCGCAACAAAGCATCCTTCACTCATGCTGCCAAACATAACCTCGTTAAACTGACTATCCTGCCGATCCTTGACTTCGGCGATGTAATTTACAAAATAGCCTCCAATACTCTACTCAATAAATTGGACGCAGTCTATCACAGTGCCATCTGTTTTGTCACCAAAGCCCCATATACTACCCACCATTGCGACATGTATGCTCTCGTTGGCTGGTCCTCGCTACATATTCATAGCCAAACCCACTGGCTCCAGGTCATCTATAAGTCTTTGCTAGGTAAAGCCCCGCCTTATCTCACAGCAAGTATATTTCACTGGTCGTCCCCAAAGCCAACACCTCCTTTGGCCGCCTTTACTTCCAGTACTCTGCTGCCAATTTCTGGAACGAATTGCAAAAATCACTGAAGCTGGAGACTTATATCTCCCTCACTAACTTCAAGCATCAGCTGTCAGAGCAGTTTACCGATCGCTGCAGCTGTACACAGCCCGTCTGTAAATAGCCCATCCAACCAACTACCTACCTCAACCCCATATTTGTTTTTTGTTTTTTTCTGCTCTTTTGCACACCAGTATTTCTCCTTGCACATCCTCATCTGCATATCTATCACTCCAGTGTTTAATTGCTAATTTGTAATTACTTCGCTACTATGACCTATTTATTGCCTTACCTCCTTACTTCATTTGCGCACACTGTATACAGATTTCTATTGCGTTATTGACTGTACATTTGTTTATCCCATGTGTAACTCTGTGTTGTTGGTTTTGTCGCACTGCTTTGCTTTATCTTGGCCAGGTCGCAGTTGTAAATGAGAACTTGTTCTCAACTGGCCTACCTGTTAAATAAAGGATAAATAAAATAAATAGAAAACTATCTTGCAGCCCTGAACATTGACTCAGTACCGGTACTCCTTGTATATAGCCTCGTTATTGTTATTTTATTATGCTACTATTTCCTTTTTTTTGGCTAATATTTTCTTTTTTTAAACTCTGTATTGTTGGGAAAGGGCTTGTAAGTAAGCAGTTCATGGTAAAGTCTACACCTGTTTTAGTCGGCGCATGTGACACGTTTTTACATTTGATTTGAACTTCTATGGTAGGGCACCTTAATCTGCTGTTCAGCCAGTAGCACGCCCCTGTATCCCATGATACACTAATCCCATTAACCCTTGGCCACGCACACACACACACACACACACGCCCGCGCGCGGAAAGAGAGAGAGAGACACACACTCACCTCTCTGTAACCCCTGGCTGTGGGTCAGAGTTGAAGGTGTTACCTAAGGGTCAAAGAACATCAACCTTTCCTGCTGTGTGAACCCTAGCCCTTCTCCCCCTTCCTCCCCCTTCTCCCTCTTCCTCCCCCTTCTCCCCTTCATCTCCCCTTCTCCCCCTTCTCCCTCTTCCTCCCCCTTCTCCCCCTTCATCTCCCCTTCTCCCCCTTCATCTCCCCTTCTTCAATCGCTGTTGTCCATGTACCATATGTATCAGGTTTGGGCTTAATTCAGAATTTGGGAATTGACTCCCATACAATTTGTGAGTTGACATTTGAATTGAATTGGCCACACCCCACAGGATGTAGCGTTTGAGTTTGAGAGACAGGAAGTAGAATTGAATTCAGTGCAATTCAAGTAAATTCTACTTAGTAGCTAGGCTTCCATCCAATTGGCAACAGATTTTAATGGGAATATTCTAAAATCTGCATAAAGAAAATATGTACATTTTCCCACCAGTGGTGTTTTTACACCAAACTGACTTGTTGCGGATAAAAAACAATGTGTGATGACATAGTGAACTCAAAATGTACTTTTTCGCTTAAGTTTTCATGTATCAAATCAAAATCTAATGTTCAATATGTTTCCATCACATTTTCAACACTACCTATAGTTTTTCTACAAACTGTTGTGTTAAATAGCAAATGTGCTTACTCTGGTCTTGGCACATGCCTCTAGCCAACAGCTCGCAGTAAACATGATGAGATTATTATGGAGAAGGGAGAGAATATTTTTATTTGTCAAATGGCAGTCAAGCATCGATCAACCTGTCACCAGAATAAGACCCGCAATATTTATTGAAACGGAGAATCAAGCTCATACCATGCACTTTCACCACCCCGAGAAATTCATATTCATTTATTTCATCTAGCCTAATAAACTACATGGTTTCTCGAGTCACAGTGGGAGGACCACACACCATCACATCGCGTGGCTCCAAGTTTACTTCGAGATGATGGTTATTATATCAGTATTTGCACAAAAAGGCGTGTGGATGGAACCGTGTTTAGTAATAGAACATGAGAGTTTCATTTAACCTGACCGTTCACACTTCCAGATACCAACAAATATAGCACCTTTCTCTGGAAACAATGTTCATATCCTCTTTTAACCTTAGTGCTTAATATAGCCAATTATCTTTCCACCAACCATTTCATTTGTTTGGCTTCTTTTTGAAGTCCTCAGGGTCAACTTCAGGGTTAAAGTAAATCATTCTGGTAAATGTAGTATTTACCCCATATTGAACAAAGTGATTAATGAAATATAATAACTTAGAATATTCGCATACAGGTTTTGTTTTCCTTGATCATTAAGAGTTTGTCCTCAAAATAAACTGTTTCAACAATATTTTATTTGCATGTTAATAACGACATGTATGATGTTTTATGTACCAGATGTATATTTGTATAGACTACACCTAATATAGAATAGAATAGGCATTTTAATTTTATTGAATTTCACTGAATTCAATTATATTTTCTTTCATTCAAATTGAAATTGCAATTATGTCTGTATCCTGTTTACTACTTCAATACAAATTCAATTCTAATTCAATAATTTAATTGGAATTTATGAGGCATTCTCAATTAAATTCTGAATTGAGCCCAACCCTGGTATGTATGACCTCTGTAAGTTGGCTCCACTTATTGAATGAAAGAGGCACGATCATCAAAGATGAATTTTGTTTAAATTCATCAGAAAAGTTAGCTTATAACAGTGAACCTTTTTTTGTGGGATACACAAGGCAAGTATTGTGGCATACTTTGGTTAAACTATCCCCAATTCAATGGAATTGCAAATCTCTGCATGCACAGTGCATTCTTCCATCACATGTACAGCTGATTCTCAAGATATTGCACACTAATGAGATGCTTTTGAGCCCACTCTACATTTACATTTTAGTCATTTAGCAGACGCTCTTATCCAGAGCGACTTACAGTAGAGTGCATACATTTTATTACATTTTTACATACTGAGACAAGGATATCCCTACCGGCCAAACCCTCCCTAACCCGGACGACGCTATGCCAATTGTGCGTCACCCCACAGACCTCCCGGTTGCGGCTGGCTGCGACAGAGCCTGGGCGCGAACCCAGCCTAGCCTGGGTGCGAACCCAGAGACTCTGGTGGCGCAGCTAGCACTGCAGTGCAGTGCCCTAGACCACTGCGCCACCCGGGAGGTACTCTACTACACTGAGCCAAGGACTACATGCTTTCTGGTAAGTTTTGAGTGGGGTGAACATATTTTATATGGCATACATTCTTTTTAGTTAACTAGTAAATCGTAGCCTACAGCAAAGTGTGTTTAAATATTTTCTAACTTGTTAACAATTTCTGCTAGTTAGTTTTTGCTACCATGTGGGTTTTAGCTTGCTTGAGCCTGCTAACTGAGGAGTGTTAATTCACCTGTTTCCGTACATGTTTAATTTTAAAGCATTTATCTTACAAAAAAGTTGTTTAATCTAACTGCTTAACTATTTATCTGTACATGGAATTGTATATTTTTTTTACTATTTTTTTCCTAATCTTTACAGCAAAATCCCATGGGCACTATCTGATGTGTGGAGACGTTTCACTTCAGCTAATGTAGAAGGAAAAGCTGTGCACATTTGCAAATACTGTGCCAAATCATATGTGCAACAAAGATGCAGAATAATCTGGCCAAGTGCATAAAGTTCCCTCAGCACTCACAACAAGCAACCTCTGACAAAAGTCCATCTACTTCTATTCGAGGTGAAAATGATTAATCAGACAACTTATCGGTAGCAACAGCTCATGGTCCTCCTGGAATCAGAAGTTTTTTTGAATCAATGGAGGAATGTAGTCAGATAAATGCTGATGAATGTCTTGCTTGAGCTGTGTATGCAACTGGTTAACCTCTGATGCTCACAGGCAATGTGTATTCATGTTTGACAGTCTCCTGGAGGGGAAGGAGTCTCTCCAAGAAATGTCCATATCACAGTCTGTCGATATGGACAGCCCCATCAAGAGGATCCTCCTGGATGATGTATTTTGGGAGAGAGTGGTAAGCAGCCTGCAACTCCTGAAACCTATAGCAGTAGCCATTGCACTGATTGAGGGAGACAATGCCATCCTGTCTGATGTTCAGACTCTGCTTGCAGATGTAAGAGAAGAAATACGTACTGCCCTGCCCACTTCACTGTTGCTCTAAGCAGAGGAAACTGCAGTTCTGAAATACATCAAAAAGCGTGAAGACTTCTGCCTGAAGCCCATACACACCACAGTGTACTTGTTGGACCCCAAGTATGCTGGCAAGTGCATCCTGTCTGGTGCAGAGATCAACAAGGCCTATGGTGTCATCACTACTGTGTCTCGCCACCTTGGCCTGGATGAGGGCAAGGTTCTTGGCAGTCTGGCGAGGTACACTTCCAAGCAAGGGCTTTGGGATGGAGATGCAATATGGCAGTTGTGCCAACATATCTAGTGGAAGGGACTCTGTGGATCTGAGGCTCTTTCTCCTGTTTCCTCTATCATCCTCCAAATCCCACCAACATCAGCCGCCTCAGAGCGCAACTGGTCCTTGTTTAGGAACACACACACCAAAGCACGCAACAGGCTGACCAGTACAAGGGTTGAAGAATTGGTGGCCATCCGGGTAAATTTGAGGCTTTTTAGAGCCTGACAATGAGCCATCCTCAACAAGATTGTAAAGTGACAGCGAAGATGAGGCCTCAGAGTCTGATGTTCAAGAGGTGGACATTGAGGAGGTCCAGGGAGAAGACATGGAAGCTTGAGAGGAAGACAACCAAAGCTTTAGTTTCTAGACTATAATTTTATAGATGTATGTTGAAAACATTTTTGGGAGATGCGATGGATCATTGGGGATCATTCAATATTCCCTTTCTTTTGTTGTTCAGTGAAATCATCCCATGTAAAGAGTGAGCTCATTTAATTCAAGTTTAATTCGTAACTAAATTGTTTGTTTTATTTCTATTGGAAGGATTTAATCATTTGCCCTTATGTCTACTTATGATACGGTAAAAGGTTTATGTTTCTGTCTCCATATGGTATGGTAAATATATCCAACGCAAAAAACATCTACATTTAAATTGTATTATATTCATTTTCATATATTTCCGTTAATTCCCACGGAAAGTTTCCACCTCTGAATATTCCCCAAAATGTGCCACCCTACTCAAGTGTGAGAGAATGTATACCATAGACGTTTCTATTCCAAACCATAGCATGAAACCATAGAATCCAACCATAGTCTTGTGAATGTAACCAAGGTGTCTAGAGAACTAGATTCGTCTAGAGAAGAACTCCATGGAAGCTCAGTAGATTCCACCGCTCCTGTCGTTGTGGGTGGATGGTAGCTGTCTGTTTTTACGAGCATGTGCCCTGGAAGAAATTAGTTCCAATCCCCGTTGCAAATGAGATACGCACACAGCCCTGAACATGAAGGAATGGGAGGAACTGAAATGTCTGTCTCTCGTTTCCCCACCCTGGGACAACCTCAGATGCCTCTGTACGACCTGCCAATCCAAGCCTCCCTCTGCATTCCTTATTAAGAATGCATTATGCATGTGTGAGTGCATGTGCATGTGTATGTGTGTTTGTCTGTGTGTGCAGCAGACACACCTGAGGGTGTGTGTGCAGTGCAGCTGTCCCCATATTAATATACTGTTGCAGCTGACAAACTAATGTGCCATAGAGGTGTTATAGGATGTCACGCTGACACTGTATAACACTGACTCAGAGGCCTGGAAGGATACTTGCTGGGGTGTGTGTGTGTTTGCGTGTGTGTGCATGTGATTCTGACACCAGGCCACTGATCAGATAACTAATTGACCAGAGTCCAAACACCACAGCTATCAGAAAGGGTAAACAGGCTATGTCCGAAATCTCGCTTGTCTACTACTTACTTAAACTGCATATGTGTAGTTACTAATCATACTACGTACTACTTAGTACACACTGTTTAGTAGAGTATGCAGTATGCCACGGCCGCAACATACTACTTTTGGTGCGTTCAAGACAACTGGGAACTCTGAAACAAAACGAGCGCAAACTGGGAAAAATCGTGACGTCGGTGATCTTCAGGTCGGAGAAGTCGGAGCTCTAGGATGATGCCCAAGTTTCCAACTTATAACTCCAAGTTGGGTGACCGTTCAGAAATAAGAAGGAAGGGAAGCGCTGCTAAGGTACACAGTAGTAGATCTTTGTAGACAGAAGGTGCTCTTTGGTAAAAGGGGTGAATTGGTCATCAAAAAGAAAGGAGAACCAGGCCACTCTTCATATAATTAATGAAAATGCCTTTAGTTGTATAGCATGTTCAATGGAAACAAATATTTTAAAAACTATGATGTGTTTCGGCTGCATGGCCTTTGTCAGGGAGTATAAAGATGATAATACAATGTCTTCTTTTGAACAGCACTTTCCAATTAACCCTGAGTTGAAGAGGGAGTGGTTACAGAATTCATTGGACAGATGTCTTAACAAAATGCAAACCAAGGCTAGTAGAACCACTAGAAAAGACAAAGTGGTTCTAGCCTTGAATAGGATTGGACAAAGTGGTGAGAGTAGGAGAGCCATACATTTTATAGTACACTAGATCACAGCAACGGACCACGGCAGTCCAAACATAGCAGAGGGCAATAAAGCATTGGATGACTGTTCAATTAGATTTTTTCCAGTCAGAGCACGTTTTTTTCAGACTTCCCTGTTGTCTTGAACGCACCGTCAGATACGGCTTCGAAATGATCCGACAGTTGTGGAAAAAGTACCCAATTGTCATACTTGAGTAAAAGTAAAGATACCTTAATAGAAAATGACTCAAGGAAAAGTGAATGTCACCCAGTAAAATACTATTTGAGTAAAAGTCTGAAAATATTTGATTTAAAATATACTTAAGTATCAAAAGTATATTATATGTTAATTAAGCAAACCAGATGGTACAATTTTCTTGTTTTTTACATTTACGGATAGCCAGGGGCACATGCCAACACTCAGACATCATTTACAAACGAAGCGTTTGTGTTTTGTGAATCCTTCAGATCAGAGGCAGTGGGGATGACCAAGGATGTTCTCTTGATAAGTGCGTGAATTGGACCAGTTTCCTGTCCTGATAAGCATTTAAAATGTAACGAGTACTTTGGAGTGTCAGGGAAAATGTATGGAGTAAAAAGTACATTATTTTCTGTTGGAATGTAGTGAAGTAAAAGTTGTCAAAAATACAAATAGTAACGTACAGATACCCCAAAAAACTACTTAAGTAATACTTTGAAGTATTTTGACTTAAGTACTTTACACCACTGTGAACCGGAATGGATCGTCTGTAGCCTTACCCAGTGACCTTTCACTACAGCGAAGTGTTGTTGTTTTGGGCTAACGTTAGCTAAGTAGCTAGCATTTGGAAAGACGTAATTGGAGTAAACTGGAGTTAACTGTAGGCCTAAGCATGTATCAATTGAAGAGTCTCAACTGAAGCTTGAGAGGAATGCAGTGCTGCAGAGGGCTCGTAATGAGGACGACTGGTTACTACTCTGAACTGTATGTAGTGAGCTTTCTGGCGCCCAAAGCTGCAAACGCATCGCCCAAGGGTGTGCCATACATTGTGCAGGAGAAGTCCAGTGGCTACACGACTCCCAGAGTAGCTAGTCTTTTACAAGATTGTCAACAGACTCCATCTTCATCAACCATCTTCCTGACCACCTTTCTCTGATCAAGCACTGAACTGTCCCTTATTCTTTTTGGAGGATGCATGCACTCAAAGACTTGGCCTCTATTGGCTGACCTAGCCAACTATAGCTAAGCTACTCATGACGATGTATTTAGAGTTTGTTTGCTTTTGATGCGCTTTGAGATTGTTATGAAAAGCGCTATAGAAATGAAATCAATTACTATTATACCAAAGATAGTTTATTTAGTTTAGTGGAGCAAAAAGCTCTGATGAAGGCCAAGAGGCCAAAATGTAGCTTCAATAAAACACTGATAGTAGCAAGAGCAGCGTGCAGGTGTGAGTGGAATTGTTGAAGGTGTCTATCATAGTCCAAAACATATACGCATACACACAGCAGTGTTCTAGAATATTGCACTGTTGGCTTTGATACTTTTTGCCAGTGAGTAGAGGTCCTCCCTTCTCTTTATATTTAAGAACAACCCAACTTCCACCTCCCACTCTCTCAATCTCTCTCTCGCTCTATCGCTCTCTCGCTCCTTGCCTCTGAATGTTGTAGAGGTGATGGGAAGTATAGCGTCTCAGTGTCTCTGGACGCGCTCCGCTCTGAGTGCAGAGTGGAGAAGAAAAGGCCGCTGTCTGGAGCCTGGTCCTGGAGTTGGAGAGTGAGCTGAAAGGAGAGCATAGATCCTCAGTGTGAGGCGGCCTTAAAAGGGACCCTTTGTCCAGAGATGAAACGACTCCACAACTGGCAGATACTGTATAAATGGGCCGTAGCTCACTCATGATGACATTCCCACACTTTATGTAGATGTGAAGGTCGCTCTGTTTTTCTTAGAAAGATAGTGACTGGCCAGGCCGGGCTATTGGTGGTTATTGACGATTGTTGTGGCTGGATATAGATTTCCTTCCTGCCTGTGTGATATTTATTCAGATATTTATTGGTAACCCATGACTTGAGGTCACTAGCCTGTGGAATCTTAACTCAATAAAATAGATTTTGCTGCCAGTGGATTTGCAATAATACGATTGAATACTATTGGACTGTAGCCCTGAATAAATATCTATACCTCTGTTTCTTCACAGGAGAATCCACATATCTCGATGACCACGGACCCCCAGCTCCCCGTGTAAGACCATCACTACAGCACTCCTTCTTTTTCTTTTTCATTACTCTATCACTTCATCTTTCTCTCCCTCACACTTCCTCTGATCCCTCTCTTTCCACCCTATCCCTCTCCTTGTTTTCTTTTTTTCTTTCACACTCCTTTTTCTTTTCTCCATCTCTCTCTTATGTGCTGCCCTGTGTAATTGAGTGTGACAGTCCAGTCCATGCAAGATAAGGGTGAGGTTTATGTCTGGAGAAGCGGTGTGAACATACTCTAAATACAAAATACTGACAAACACACACACACACACAGACACACACACACACACACACAGACACACACACACACACACACACACACACACACACACACACACACACACACACACACACACACACACACACACACACACACACACACAGACACTGGGCCTTGTGTCTGGCCAGCTGCATCTGTCTGCCTCTATCTCACTTCTATCCCTCTGGCCCTCTCTATCTCTACCCCTTTCTATCAACCCTCATCCACACTTTCTTTGATCCCCTATTTCTACCCTTCTACTTATCACCCTTTTATCTATAGTGAACAAAAATATAAACGCAACGTGCAACAATTTCAAAGATTTTACTGAGTTACAGATCATATAAGGAAATCAGTCAATTCAAATAAATACATTAGGCACTACTCTGTGGATTTCACATGACTGGGCAGGGGCACAGCCACGTGGGAGCCAGGCCCACCCATTGGGGAACAAGGCTCAGCCAATCAGAATTTTAAAAAATCCCACAAAAGGGCTTTATCACAGACAGAAATACTCCTCAGTTTCATCAGACGACCTCTCAGGTGAAGAAGCCGGACGTGGAGGTCCTGGGCTGGCGTAGTTACACAGTGTCTGCGATTGTAAGGCCGGTTGGACGTACTTCCAAATTCTTTAAAACAGCGTTGGAGGCAGTTTATGATAGAGAAATAAACATTCAATTCTCTGACAACAGGTCTGGTGGACATTCCTGCAGTCATCATGCCAACTGCACACATATGTGACATTGTGTTGTGTGACAAAACTGCACATTTTATTTTTGCCAGCACAAGGTGCACCTGTGTAATGATCATGCTGTTTAATCTGCTTCTTGATATGCCACACCTGTCAGGTGGATGGATTCTCTTGGCAAAGAAGAAACGCTCACTAACAGGGAGGTAAACAAATTTGTGCCCAAAATTTGAAAGAAATAAGCTTTTTGTGCGTATGGAACATTTCTGGGATCTTTTATTTCAGCTCATGAAACAAGGGACCAACACTTTACATGTTGCATTTATATATTTGTTTAGTATATATCATTATCTCTTCTCTCTTAGATCCACCTCTCTTTCAGTCTCTTTTTTTCCCTGTCTCACATTCTCCCTTCTCTCTGTGGGTGAGACACATATTTCTGTGGCCTTCGTAAATGAAGTTGGCTAGCTAGCTTTGGCTACGTGTTCAGAGTTTATCTGACGTGTGTGCGCATGTGTTTGTTCACGTGTGTGTGCGCATGTGTCCGTGTGAGGAGTCTGGCCACGTGTCTCTTTGGAGCTGATCTGAAGGTCTGGCTGTCCTAATTAAGCCTGGTAACATCTGGCCAATGTTTATATGTTATTAAGTTGACTTGAAGAGGCCTGTTGAAGTGCATGCTATTAACCCAGGCTAACTTTGAGGTAAAGTACAAGCCAGAGTATTATCTGTCTGAACAGGGGCTGGTCTGAACTGTGGTGTAATGGTCTGAACTGTGGTGTAATGGTCTAAACTGTGGTGAAATGGTCTGAACTGTGGTGGAATGATCTGAAATGTGGTGGAAGGGTCTGAACTGTGGTAAGTAGCGCTGAGTTGGGCCAGGAGTTTTTCCTGACCCCTTCACCAAGATGAGCTATATGCGCACACTGACAGGAAAGACTGTTGATGAGAGACCTGGTGCCTGGCTCATACCAATCTTGTTTTTGTAATGCTAGGGTTCAACAGAGAGGATTTTGGTCATCTGGACAGGCTGACTGTTCTCCAAATGGCCAATAGTCAGCCAAAGGCAGCCAGGAACAGCTTGTTTACCACAGAACACAAACACTGTGTACTATTGATGGGTACACATTGTTTTATACGGATCAGATGAGTAAAGGAGGAGGGGTTGCAATTTATGTGAAATCCGAGTTTAACACCTCTGAAATTCTCTCCATTACCAAAGCCAAACATTTTGAATTGCTTGTGGTTAAAGTGAACATATATAAGGACTCCCACATCACTGTAGTCAGCTGCTACAGACCGCCCTCGGCTGCTACAGACCGCCCTCGGCTGCTACAGACCGCCCTCGGCTGCTACAGACCGCCCTCGGCTGCTACAGACCGCCCTCGGCTGCTACAGACCGCCCTCGGCTGCTACAGACCGCCCTCGGCTGCTACAGACCGCCCTCGGCTGCTACAGACCGCCATCGGCTGCTACAGACCGCCCTGGGCTGCTACAGACCGCCCTGGGCTGCTACAGACCGCCCTGGGCTGCTACAGACCGCCCTCGGCTGCTACAGACCGCCCTCGGCTGCTACAGACCGCCCTCGGCTTCGGGAGACGCACTTAACTCTCTTTCTGATGTCCTGCACAAATCACCTCTATTGGACATTGTTCTAACGAAGACCCCTCACAAATACACATGGACTGGGATATTCTGTAATGATGTCAGTGGTCACTGTGCAATTGCTTGTGTTAGAAATACAAACATGACCCAAGCCAAACCCCGTTATATTTTTAAAAGACATTTTAGACAGTTTGATGAGGAAGCGTTCTTACTTGATCTGTACCATAATATTGACAGAGTAAGTCTGATTCTCGATGTTGACACTGCCTGGGACTATTTTTATATGAAATTTGTGTCGATTTGTGATAAGCATGCCCCTGTGAAGAAATGTAGAATCAGTGGAAGGGACAATCCCTGGTTTTCAGATAACTTGGCAGAATTAATTAGAAAGAGAAATATCTCTTGGGCTCAAGATAGACATACAAATGCTCCTGTTGACTGGGCCTCCTTCAGAGCGCTAAGAAACAAATGCACAGGATTGATCAGGAAGTCCAAATCAGATGACTATTTAAATGCAGTCACAGAGAACCTAAATAACCCTACCAAGTTCTGGAAGCTAATCAAATCAGTGTCAGGTTCTAATGTAGTCTCTGGCCTTCCTGAACATTTAATGGTGGATTCTAATGAAGTGAAGGATAAAGCCAATATTGTAGGGGTTTTTAAACAAGCACTTCATACCTGCTGGTTCAGTTTTTGATAATGGTGGGGGCCAGGCCTCTAATGTCAGCTCTGTTACAGTCAACTATGATATAGGCTCTCATGTGAACCATTTTAACTTTGAGCCTGTTTCTTATACTGAGGTCTATAAAGCACTAAAGGCAATAGACACTAAAAAGTCTGCAGGTCCAGACAACCTGGACCCCTACCTCTTAAAGATAGCAGCTGGTATTATTACTGAACCTGTGGCTCACATTTTCAACTTGAGTCTCTTGACCAATTCCATACCCAGCATTTGGAAATCAGCTTATGTCCTCGCACTGCTAAAGAGTGGAGATCCCTCAGATGCTAATAACTATCATTCTGTCTCTAAACTCCCTATCCTGGCCAGTCTGAGTCCCTAGTGAACTCACAGTTCAAAAACTTGTTCATTGAAAAGAACATACTGAGCGGGGTTCAGTCTGCCTTTAGATCGGGGCACAGCACCACAACTGCAGCTATGGCAGTGGCAAACGGCATCATTAGTGCACTTGATAAAAAGCAACATTGTGCTGCTCTGTGGATTCATCAAAGGCCTTTGATTCGGTTGACCATGAATTCTTGCTACTGTAGCTAGACTTAGAAACATTGGTCTCAGTGAAGGGGCAGTAAATTGGTTTAGGAACTATCTTCTGACAGAACACAATGTGTGTATATACTGACAATCACAAGTTTAGCTTTCTTGAGATTAATAGAGGTGTGCCCCAGGGTTCCATTTCAGCTCCTGTGTTGTTCTCAATTTTTATTAATGATTTGGGAAATGGGATGCAACCAGCAAAGTTGCATCTATATGCAGATGATACAGTCATATATTCATGTCCACCTTCTCTGGTTCAGGCTGTTGAAGAGCTCCAGAGTGCTTTTCAGTCACTGCAGGCCTCCCTTTATGGTCTTGAATGTACAACAAACTAAATTCATGACCTTTACCATTTACATTTACATTTTAGTCATTTAGCAGACGCTCTTATCCAGAGCGACTTACAGTAGAGTGCATACATTTTTATTACATTTACATACTGAGACAAGGATATCCCTATCGGCCAAACCCTCCCTAACCCGGACGACGCTATGCCAATTGTGCGTCGCCCCACGGACCTCCCGGTTGCGGCCGGCTGCGACAGAGCCTGGGCGTGAACCCAGAGACTCTGGTGGCGCAGCTAGCACTGCGATGCAGTGCCCTAGACCACTGCGCCACCCGGGAGGCTGAGGTGATGTGTTTACCAGAGTTAGAACTCCGCCAGAGAACGTTAGCATTGTCACATCTGGTGGCTTATCCATTGAAGAAGTGTCATTTGGTTGGACGACAAGTTGTCTTTTAAAGTTCATGTGGATAATCTTGTGACAAAGCTGAAATTGAAATTGGATTTTGATTTTTCGTAATAAGGTTTGCTTCCCGCTTATGGCTAGAAAGAAGCTTGTTCAGGCCCCTTTTCTCTCTGTAATTGATTATGGTGACTTGTTGTATATGCATGCAACCTCCTCTGTCTTACAGAGACTGGACTCTGTTTATCATGCAGTCTCCTCTGTCTTACAGAGACTGGACTGTGTTTATCATGCAGCCTCCTCCGTCTTACAGAGACTGGACTCTGTTAATCATGCAGCCTCCTCCGTCTTACAGAGACTGGACTGTGTTTATCATGCAACCTCCTCTGTCTTACAGAGACTGGACTCTGTTTATCATGCAGCCTCCTCTGTCTTACAGAGACTGGACTCTGTTAATCATGCAACCTCCTCTGTCTTACAGAGACTGGACTCTGTTTATCATGCAGCCTCCTCTGTCTTGCAGAGACTGGACTCTGTTAATCATGCAGCCTCCTCTGTCTTACAGAGACTGGACTCTGTTAATCATGCAGCCTCCTCTGTCTTACAGAGACTGGACTCTGTTAATCATGCAGCCTCCTCCGTCTTACAGAGACTGGACTCTGTTAATCATGCAGCCTCCTCTGTCTTACAGAGACTGGACTCTGTTTATCATGCAGCCTCCTCTGTCTTACAGAGACTGGACTCTGTTAATCATGCAGCCTCCTCCGTCTTACAGAGACTGGACTCTGTTAATCATGCAGCCTCCTCCGTCTTACAGAGACTGGACTCTGTTAATCATGCAGCCTCCTCTGTCTTACAGAGACTGGACTCTGTTTATCATGCATCCTCCTCTGTCTTACAGAGACTGGACTCTGTTTATCATGCTGCCTCCTCCGTCTTACAGAGACTGGACTCTGTTTATCATGCAGCCTCCTCTGTCTTACAGAGACTGGACTCTGTTAATCATGCAGCCTCCTCCGTCTTACAGAGACTGGACTCTGTTTATCATGCAGCCTCCTCCGTCTTACAGAGACTGGACTCTGTTAATCATGCAGCCTCCTCTGTCTTACAGAGACTGGACTCTGTTAATCATGCAGCCTCCTCCGTCTTACAGAGACTGGACTGTGTTTATCATGCAGCCTCCTCTGTCTTACAGAGACTGGACTCTGTTAATCATGCAGCCTCCTCCATCTTACAGAGACTGGACTCTGTTTATCATGCAGCCTCCTCCGTCTTACAGAGACTGGACTCTGTTAATCATGCAGCCTCCTCCATCTTACAGAGACTGGACTCTGTTAATCATGCAGCCTCCTCTGTCTTACAGAGACTGGACTCTGTTAATCATGCAGCCTCCTCCATCTTACAGAGACTGGACTCTGTTTATCATGCAGCCTCCTCCGTCTTACAGAGACTGGACTGTGTTTATCATGCAGCCTCCTCCGTCTTACAGAGACTGGACTCTGTTAATCATGCAGCCTCCTCTGTCTTACAGAGACTGGACTGTGTTTATCATGCAGCCTCCTCCGTCTTACAGAGACTGGACTCTGTTAATCATGCAGCCTCCTCCGTCTTACAGAGACTGGACTGTGTTTATCATGCAGCCTCCTCCGTCTTACAGAGACTGGACTCTGTTTATCATGCAGCCTCCTCCGTCTTACAGAGACTGGACTCTGTTTATCATGCAGCCTCCTCCGTCTTACAGAGACTGGACTCTGTTTATCATGCAGCCTCCTCCGTCTTACAGAGACTGGACTCTGTTTATCATGCATCCTTGCACTTTATTACAAATGCCAAGTCACTCACCCATCATTGCACATTGTACCAAATGGTAGGTTGGACCTCACTTTATATGTGCAGAAATGTACATTTGTATGTGTTCATCTACAAAGCCCTTTTGGGTAAACTCCCTCTTTACCTCTGTAGTCTGGTCTCCTTCACCACCAGCAGTTACCATACCTGGTCTGCTAGGTGTTGCTACTTAAAGTCCCCAGGACATTCACAGTATTAGGCAAGACTGCCTTCTCTTCTTGTGCACCAGAGGCATGGAATAGTCTACAATCCATGCTTCCTCTAGATATGTTAGTGCCACTGATTGAATTTAAAATATTGATGGGAGACTCTGTTACAGAGGAGTGTAAATGCTTTTTTTAGGCTGGATCATGTTGTTGTATTGTAGTATGTTTTAATTCTGTAATGTATTGATTGTTGTATGTTTTAATTCTGTAATGTATTGATTGTTGTATGTTTTAATTCTGTAATGTATTGATTGTAGTATGTTTTAATTCTGTAATGTATTGATTGTAGTATGTTTTAATTCCGTAATGTATTGATTGTTGTATGTTTTAATTCTGTAATGTATTGATTGTAGTATGTTTTAATTCTGTAATGTATTGATTGTTGTATGTTTTAATTCTGTAATGTATTGATTGTTGTATGTTTTAATTCTGTAATGTATTGATTGTAGTATGTTTTAATTCTGTAATGTATTGATTGTTGTATGTTTTAATTCTGTAATGTATTGATTGTTGTATGTTTTAATTCTGTAATGTATTGATTGTTGTATGTTTTAATTCTGTAATGTATTGATTGTTGTATGTTTTAATTCTGTAATGTATTGATTGTTGTATGTTTTAATTCTGTAATGTATTGATTGTTGTATGTTTTAATTCTGTAATGTATTGATTGTTGCTGCCTTCTTAGCCAGGTCTCCCTTGAAAAAGAGACTCTGGGTCTCAATGGGCTTTTCCTGGTTAAATAAAGGTTTAATAAAAAATGTAATAACAGTAACACTGCAATTTGTTAACTCACTGATCAGTGTGTTTACAATGGAGAGAAATCACTGATAGTGCCTCTTTCCTCTCTCTATCAAGGTCCTGTTTTCAACATAGTTCAAAGCACTTTTAATTGGGCACTCATTTTGAACATAGGAGTTCAATAATTCAATACACTTCTAATTGGTTATTAACCCAACTCCTTGTTCAGCCTTTTTGGCGTCTTTTCTGTTGTCATTTCGCAGTAAGAAAAATGACATTGAAAATATGTTTTTTCCAGACTTTGATGTCAGGTGCATTTTGTAAAGCGCTGTGCTCTATGCTTAGTGGGTGACTTATAGGCTACTGTAAAGCGCTGTGCACTATGCTTAGTAGGTGACTTATAGGCTACTGTAAAGCGCTGTGCTCTATGCTTAGTTAGTGACTTATAGGCTACTGTAAAGCGCTGTGCTCTATGCTTAGTGGGTGACTTATAGGCTACTGTAAAGCGCTGTGCTCTATGCTTAGTGGGTGACTTATAGGCTACTGTAAAGCGCTGTGCTCTATGCTTAGTGGGTGACTTAAAGGCTACTGTAAAGCGCTGTGCTCTATGCTTAGTGGGTGACTTAAAGGCTACTGTAAAGCGCTGTGCTCTATGCTTAGTGGGTGACTTAAAGGCTACTGTAAAGCGCTGTGCTCTTGTGTAGGCTATACTGGCTGCCTGGCTGCTATTTGTGGTTTTCCCCCCTACTTTTCTTCCCTCCTTTCAGATCAAAGATTTGCCACAGCTAGCTACCATTAGCAACCACATCAGAGGGGTTGTACTGGGGTGGCTAAGCCCCTAGGGTTCCTTGCCCTCTCTGAGCTCATTCTAACAAACCCAGATGTTTTCTTTTCTTCATGCAAACACAGTAGATATGTTATCACTGCAGATATGTTATCACTGCAGATATGTTATCACTGCCATTAGAACGTGATAAGCTAAGAGGTCTGGTATTACTACAAAAACAGAGACATGGCAGGCCTGTTTAAGAGAAACACAATTGATGTGCGCTGACTCCCTGGAACCTAATGCCGTTCTGTGCTGTGAGAATTAATACAGAGTCGATTGTCTTATTGTTTCACACTTTCACAATTGTTTCAGTTCTTAGTTGGATCGAATTCCGCTGTCAGGATGTGCAAGAGGAATATTTCGTTTTTTCTAGCGCCAGATTGTTCTGGCCATAGGTTTTGATTGAATACAGCCCTATTTTCTGGACCTTTTTCTATTAAATAAACCCACTTTTGGTCTAGAACGACCTCATACAGTGTTGATGATGTTTTATCAGAGGGGAGTTAAGGGTGTAAACCATGTGACACGACACAGACAGACTCATGCCTATCAACACAAGTTGTGCAAACAAAGTTATCACAGGGGATTGTCATCATCCCACCCTCTTTCAAGCCCAGGCCAAACAACACACATATTTCTGTTTCCAACCGCTGCCAAAGCGTTTTATCCTCTGATGATTTCCTGTAACTCCAGTAATCTGGAAAAACAGGAAATACGTTGTTAATAAAGTGACGGCCTGTCCTCAAATTGATACGTGACAGGCCCTATTTTTACTGTGCTGCTGGGGCGAGGCAGGCAGGGATACAGTTCAGGATAGAGGAGCAAAATGAAGTGGTGTGTGTGGCCTTAACCGCTCTGGGTTTCCTCATACAACACACTGTGGACTGGGATACAGGAGTTGTAGGTCATGTAGGGGTAAACATGGAGAAAAACATACACATATACACGCACACACACACACACACACACACACACACACACACACACACACACACACACACACACACACACACACACACACACACACACACACACACACACACACACACACACACACACACACACACACACACACAAAGACACAGACATGTGGACCACTACACTAGAATGCCTGTCATGGGGTTTAGCACCATCTCCTAACCCGGAGTTGTACTGCAGTAGACATGTCTTCAGTGTCCCTGTCAGATGTGTAGAATTTCCCCCAAGGGGAATCTCAGCTACCATTCCAGACTGGGAATGCCGGCAGGAATTTCCCGCCGCTGAATTCTTCACTCTTTGTATTTGTAATAAAAAAGGCTTCATTGAAGTCATGACAGGGAAAAGGTTAGGAGCATCCCTAGCGACACCTTTCAGATGTTATTCAACTACTACTAGCTTTGTCCTTCTTTCAGTGATCCTTCTGCTATCAGATTAAATCGAGGGATGCGTTACAGTGACCAGTGTGTGTGTGTGTGTGTGTGTGTGTGTGTGTGTGTGTGTGTGTGTGTGTGTGTGTGTGTGTGTGTGTGTGTGTGTGTGTGTGTGTGTGTGTGTGTGTGTGTGTGTGTGTGTGTGTGTGTGTGTGTGTGTGTGTGTGTCTGTATGTGTGTGTGCCTGATAAAGCACTTCGTGTGGAGTTTATCTGCAGGATGGCAGGGCATCGGGGGTCGAGTGAGAACAGCCCCCTGGGAAAATAGACACAAAAGACAGGTCAGAGGTCAGAGAGGAAGGACAGAGTAAGAGTTAAGAGAAGGAGCAGTCCAATCCCTTTGGCAGTGTTCCCCTTTTTCACTTTCTTTTCTTCTTTCCTTTAGTCCTAACCATATTTGAATTCGTCCTCACTTACCTGGTGTCATGTTTCAGCTGTACCTACCATCATTCTTACCCTTATCTTAGCCTTATGTTACCTCCAGAAGGCAATAATCATGGCTTTTATTAGCTAATTGTTATTTGATGAGATAATTGTTGCTGCTCTCCATCTCCTCAGCAGTGTGTGTTCTATGTTGTTCTCCCATTCAGGTGCTGCCATTCCCCAGTCAGGTGGTGTATAATCGTGTGGGGAAGTGTGGCAGCAGGACGGTAGTCATCCTACTAAGGTTATTGGCAGAGAGACATCAGTTCAACCTGGTCTCCTCAGACATCCACAACAAGACACGCCTCACCAAACATGAACAGGTATGACACGCCTCACCAAACATGAACAGGTATGACACGCATTACCAAGCATGAACGGGTAAAGATGGAGAAGGGAGGGAGATAAGGAGGGAGATCGGTGGTGGTTGAGGGGGTGTGCTTTAAGGGTCAGAGATGGGAGGAGTGAGGAGCGTTGCCTTGTTGTATGATGACCGGAAGCAGGTCCCGATTACAGAATTGGCACGCAGGGGCACGTGCCCTGGGGCCCCCAACCTACAGGGGGCCCACAACCCCCTTTTTTTATGTTTGATAGCACATGATAGCAAAATGTGTGGAATTGCAGGAAATTAAGTTTAAAACTGCAAAATGTTCTCTCAGCCTCATGTCAAAATGTGTAGAATAGCAGGAAATGAGCTTTAAATCTGCAACATTTTATCTCAGCCTCATTGCAAAATGTGAACAAAAGCATGAAATGAGCTATAAAGCGGCAAATGTTTTCCCCTGCCCCATGGTAAAAACTGTAGAATTGCTGGAAATTAGCTTTAAAATTGCAACATTTAATCATGAAAAAATGTTTAGAATAGCATTATAAAATAGCAAATTTTTCTCTCTGCAACATGGCATTAGGACATCACTACCACAAGAAGTGGTAGTGATGTCCTAGTGCTATCACTTAAAGCTGTAACACAGCAAGCTACTGTATTGTCCTTCAGTCTTTCTAAGAACAGGCTGAAGGGCTGGGAAATGTATTTTTAGGATTTCCAAGAGCATCTTAAGGACATCAACACAGCATTTATAGAGGAAGTGCTGCGTGTGTTTCAAACCGCATCCCTCAGAAACATGTTGAAATGACAGGCTGTGTCATGGGAAATGCCAACACAAATTAAAACATTACTGAACGCTAGTCATTCTGCATGATCAAAAATAGGTATTTATTTCTCGCTCTGTCTTTCTCTCTCTGTCTCTGTATCTCTCTCTGTCTTTCTCTCTCTCTTGTCTTTCTCTCTCTCTTGTCTTTCTCTCTCTATCTCTCTCTCTCTCTTGTCTTTCTCTCTCTATCTCTCTCTCTCTCTGACTCTCTCTCCCTCTCGTCATCTTCCTTTATTCTAGCCCTTCTATAAATTACACTTCCTGCCGCCTAACACCAACTTAAGCAGACTCTCAGACTCTTCATAGAGGAAGAGAATAATGGTGTATTCCTGTGTCATAGTCTATGTGGTAATGTTTCATATTCTCATAGGCCTTTTTTATCAGTGTGAAAGTGTGCTGTAGAAATCTTTTTATGTTTGAATGGTCAGTAGATGCTAAATATTCATAACCATTACTGGATTTGAAGTAAATATTTAATTAAAGCTAATATTGAAACAGGTAGTTTAAACATTCATCAAGCCGGAACGCTTGGCTGTACTAGAATTATTAAGCCTCTGAGAGAGAGAGAGAGAGAGAGAGAGAGAGAGAGAGAGAGAGAGAGAGAGAGAGAGAGAGAGAGATAAAACACCTGTCAATGGTCCACTAACACGTCCTCTTAGAGTAGCTGTGTGTGTGTGTGTGTGTGTGTGTGTGTGTGTGTGTGTGTGTGTGTGTGTGTGTGTGTGTGTGTGTGTGTGTGTGTGTGTGTGTGTGTGTGTGTGTGTGTGTGTGTGTGTGTGTGTGTGTGTGTGTGTGTGTGTGTGTGTGTGTGTTGACTTATGCAGATCCAGATGCATGCTGTCTAAGTTTAGAGATGCTGGTCTCCTTAGCTCCAGTCTGGCTGGGGACTAGAGTGTTGGACCATTATCCTTTGGCTCAGCCAGTGGCCTGCTAATGCATTTGCCCAGAACCGAGTGTCCCAGCCAGGGTAGCCAAACAGGTTAAGGTCCCCTACCCTTTGGAGCCCTATGTACCCACATCTTATGGGACCTGTCTGTCTCTCTCTAAAGCCAGACTACAAGACCTGAGACAGAGAGATGGCTTTATTTTAGCTTGGTTAGAAATAGCAACACAGCTTTTCTGTGAGTTTCTCTGTGTTGCTGTGTGGTGCTATGTTCTCTCTATCACCAAATATGTTACACAGCAAACAAACGCAGCTCTGCCATGGACCCCATGTTCCTGAATACTAGCTACCACGGATATTAAAACATTGAAATGGTCCGTCCCGGCTTGGAGTAGCAGACTTTAAATAGGTGGAAGGTTTTAAGGGAGAAGTGAGGGGGGTGTGGAGGGGTGAGGTGGAGAGATTGAATGGAGAGGTGACGGGGGTGGGGGTGGGGTGTGTTGAGGGACATATATATTAGTATGTTTACACTAGCCCAGTCCCAGTGGTCTGCGGAGCCCAACCAGGAAGTGTATAAGGAACAGCCTTCAATCAGGAAGAGAGGGAGGGGGGCATCAAATAGTTCTGGAATCCCAGACTATCCTTCTCTTTGTCTTTCTTCCTCTCCCCTTTCTTCCTCTACTCACCTCCCTTCATGAATGAGAGGGGGGTTGTGTGTGTGTGTGTGCGTGTGTGTGTGTGTGTGTGTGTGTGTGTGTGTGTGTGTGTGTGTGTGTGTGTGTGTGTGTGTGTGTGTGTGTGTGTGTGTGTGTGTGTGTGTGTGTGTGTGTGTGTGTGTGTGTGTGTGTTTGGCCTTCCCTATACCCATTAAATCAACCAAAACATGTTTAGGGTGCAGGGAGAGGTGATGGGGTGTAGTGGGGGGTATAAGCTTTGGGCTAATTGGTCTGCAAGTCAGCAGAATGTAGCTTTTTCTGTATGGAGGGAGAGTGTGAGAGAGAGAGAGAGAGAGAGGAGGGGCTGTCAAATTCTCGTGTGACTGGGGCCTCAGATAGCCTGTCCAAACAGACTAGCAGTGTCATCACAGTTTCTCATTGATGTTTATGGAGCAGCAGCATTTCATTCCAAACACAGTGTCAAAATATGTCCCAAAAGATTTATAACTGTTGATTGTAGGCATATGAACCATAATGCTATCACACTAGATAACAAATGGCTATATAACAAGTCGCAATAGATATCAAGGCCTCCATGTTTTTCCGTCAGTTTATTGAGTAATGCTGGTGACCTCAGCCAAGGTTATGACAGGGTCAGCCTTCAGTATTTAGAGGGTTGTTAGCCACCCCAACTTCATTTCCCTGTCCCACCTGTCCCATCTCCACCCCCAGGGGTCAGGGCCAGGTGTGACCCCCACCATGGAGCTCACCTGGGGTACAGGTCCGAACCTGTCTCTTGATGCAGACCTGGGGAACCACCGAGGTGGAGAACATCCACCTAGGCTGGGATGATATGGAACACAAAACTGTAAATGATCATGTTTTACATATGATATGAACAGTACACAGTGTGAACATTTCATTGTTCCAATTGGTTTTCTCTGCTAGTCGTTTCACAGAAGGAAACCTGAGGACAGTGTTTTGGGTAGATGTCGTTTTCAGAAAGTCCTGGCTATCACCAGCACACTAGAACCAGATATACAGATGGGCTTTATCAACAGGGAGATCCACTGAGGGATAACATAACATGTGGTGTGGTTTAGCTGCTATCATTAATGTAATAATGGGAGATGAGGGGATTGGGGATCTCGCTCCAGCCTGTATGAAGTCAGGTTCTGACACAGTGGACAGGGGGTCTCCAACATGATGATGTTGTCAGGTTCTGACACAGTGGACAGGGGGTCTCCAACATGATGATGTTGTCAGGTTCTGACACAGTGGACAGGGGGTCTCCAACATGATGTTGTTGTCAGGTTCTGACACAGTGGACAGGGGGTCTCCAACATGATGTTGTTGTCAGGTTCTGACACAGTGGACAGGGGGTCTCCAACATGATGATGTTGTCAGGTTCTGACACAGTGGACAGGGGGTCTCCAACATGATGATGTTGTCAGGTTCTGACACAGTGGACAAGGGGTCTCCAACATGATGTTGTTGTCAGGTTCTGACACAGTGGACGGGGGTCTCCAACATGATGTTGTTGTCAGGTTCTGACACAGTGGACAGGGGGTCTCCAACATGATGATGTTGTCAGGTTCTGACACAGTGGACGGGGGTCTCCAACATGATGATGTTGTCAGGTTCTGACACAGTGGACAGGGGGTCTCCAACATGATGTTGTCAGGTTCTGACACAGTGGACAGGGGGTCTCCAACATGATGATGTTGTCAGGTTCTGACACAGTGGACAGGGGGTCTCCAACATGATGATGTTGTCAGGTTCTGACACAGTGGACAGGGGGTCTCCAACATGATGATGTTGTCAGGTTCTGACACAGTGGACGGGGGTCTCCAACATGATGATGTTGTCAGGTTCTGACACAGTGGACAGGGGGTCTCCAACATGATGATGTTGTCAGGTTCTGACACAGTGGACAGGGGGTCTCCAACATGATGTTGTTGTCAGGTTCTGACACAGTGGACAGGGGGTCTCCAACATGATGTTGTCAGGTTCTGACACAGTGGACAGGGGGTCTCCAACATGATGATGTTGTCAGGTTCTGACACAGTGGACAGGGGGTCTCCAACATGATGATGTTGTCAGGTTCTGACACAGTGGACAGGGGGTCTCCAACATGATGATGTTGTCAGGTTCTGACACAGTGGACAGGGGGTCTCCAACATGATGATGTTGTCAGGTTCTGACACAGTGGACAGGGGGTCTCCAACATGATGATGTTGTCAGGTTCTGACACAGTGGACAGGGGGTCTCCAACATGATGATGTTGTCAGGTTCTGACACAGTGGACAGGGGGTCTCCAACATGATGATGTTGTCAGGTTCTGACAGTGGACAGGGGGTCTCCAACATGATGATGTTGTCAGGTTCTGACACAGTGGACAGGGGGTCTCCAACATGATGATGTTGTCAGGTTCTGACACAGTGGACGGGGGTCTCCAACATGATGATGTTGTCAGGTTCTGACACAGTGGACAGGGGGTCTCCAACATGATGTTGTTGTCAGGTTCTGACACAGTGGACGGGGGTCTCCAACATGATGATGTTGTCAGGTTCTGACACAGTGGACAGGGGGTCTCCAACATGATGATGTTGTCAGGTTCTGACCCAGTGGACAGGGGGTCTCCAACATGATGATGTTGTCAGGTTCTGACCCAGTGGACAGGGGGTCTCCAACATGATGATGTTGTCAGGTTCTGACACAGTGGACGGGGGTCTCCACAACCTCTTAATCGATTTCTCTGCTGAAGCCAGAACATGTGAAATTAATGTGTCATTAATTACAGATATTCCATCATCGCCTGTTAAGGCACAAAAGGGTTTAGTGAAAATGGTTCTAAATGAACTTTATATTTGGTTCTGGTTCCATCCTGGGGAGACATAATGTCTTTGATACAAGTATAGACTAGTACAGTCATTTCTCTTGATGTGTGTCTTTCAGGTGGACCTTATGAGGAACATCAGCAACATCCCCCAGCCTTTCCTGTACACCAGACATGTCCACTTTCTCAACTTCACCCGGTAACTACAGCAGAGCACACCACGTATGACAACTGGCACCATCCATCCATCTATGAGGCTACGGTCTCAATGGCACACAGAACCACCTGAAACAGTGGAGTTTCACTGTTATAGCTATGACTGGACAATGTTTTAATCAGAACCACCTTGCTAGTTTACATTTTCAGAAAAGTCTTGACATTTGATTTAATGTACAAATCATTTGTAGACAGCAAATTGACCGCAATAAGCCCAAACATGGGGGGCCAAATAAAATCACCCGCGGCCCGCCAGTTGGGGAACCTTGGTGTAGAGGAGGGGGAGGAGACATGGATTGTGTGTGCCAATCAGAGGGTGAAGAAGTGATTGAGGTGCCTTTGAACAGGGTATTGTAGTAGGTGCCATGTTTCCCGGTTTGAGTCTGTCAAGAACTGCAACACTGTTGGGTTTTTCACGCTCAACAGTTTCCAGTGTATCAAGAATGGTCCACCACCCAATGGACATTCAGCCAACTTGACACAACTGTGGGAAGCATTGGAGTCACCATGGGCAAGCATCCCTGTGGAAAGTTTTCGATACCTTGCCCATTCCCCGACGAATTGAGGCTGTTCTCAGGGAAGAGGTGCAATGAATATTAGGAAGGTGTTCTTAATGTTTTGTACACTTAGTGTAAGTCATTTGCCCATCTCCTTATCAACTAGGCCCCAATAGTGCCCCACTGTGAAGAACTGTACAATGTACCCTGTACAAATATGTGTCCATCCATCTGTCCCTCTGTCTGTCAGGTTCAGGATAGAGCAGCCCGTCTACATCAACATCATACGGGACCCCATTAACCGTTTCCTCTCCAACTACTTCTTCCGACGTTTCGGGGACTGGAGGGGGGAGCAGAATCACCTCATCCGAACACCAGGGATGAAAGGTGACGAGAGATACCTGGTGAGACTGCTCCTTTATTGTAGAATCTCTCTTTCATATCTGGTCCAACAGCTCTTCTTCGTTCCGTTAGCAGCATCAGTGTGTTGGTTTGAATGATAATGGTCCAGGATATTAATGTAGTATGAGGATCATTCTGACCTCAACAGTAAATGACTGGATGACTGAATTACTAGATTGTACACAGTCCTTCCTTGTCTCCATCTGTTTCATCGTCAGGATGGTTGTGTAATGCTTCCATTATTCTCTGGCAATAAGGCACGTTATTGAAAAACGATTTAGAATAGATGGAACAATTATACATGAGATGTCTCATTCTCGAACATTCTACAAAAGGAAATTGATAAACAATTCAGTCTTAATTGGAAGGTTTCAGATGATATGGATTATATAGATTCACAATGTTTTTGACTCTGTATGGGTGCCTTAGTTTCAACTGATTTAGATGCTGGAACATCAAACACGTTTTCTTCTTACCATAATGACATATTTGAGAAAAAATGATCCGGTGAGGCTCAGCATATACTGTAGTAATAGTAATAATAAATCTGTGTTAGTTATAGCCCTACGGTATTGAATGTATGAAGTCCTGAAAGAGTTCCTTGTAACAGTTCTACAATAGAAATCCCAGGTCTACTCGTTGAAGACACAGGGTACATGGTGTGGCATGCAAAGGAAGAGTAACGAAGCTTTTGCCCCTTGTGGGCTGTTGTCATCCCTCCATTTCTCCATTCTCCCATTCCTCCATTGCTCTCAACCCGGAACTATCTAGAACTCAATGACAGACTTGACTGAGTTAGACCAAATCTGACGGTTAGTTAGAGACCGGAACTATCTAGAACTCAATACTCTGTGGTGATATTGGTCGTCTCAGGCTTTTCTAATGGCATTTACTGCTTTCGTTTTATTTTCCAACTATCATTTCTGTGATTTGTGTGTGTTTTATTGAGTGGAGGTCCCATTTAAGTAAGGTTCAAAAGGGAATTCGTGCAGTTTTTTTAGTGGTGGTCTTGATTGGTGTAATCTGTGTAGAGATGGAGTCAGCTAACATGCAATAGGAATGCCCCTTTCTGCTCCTCCAATCAAGCATGTTTGATGGTAGACACACACACATGCACGCACATACAGTACATACACAAACACACAGACATCCCGAGTTAGTTACATACCAACTGTGTTACATAATCAAAAAATATAGAACACACACACCAGTGCGTTGTCAGAGGCCCTCACAATAACCATAACACACTTTGAGCCAGCCACATTAGCAAACACACAGTGAAGTGAATGTCATTGTGGCTGAGTCTAACTGGGTAATTCAGCTTGGCTGTGTCCCAGGATTACTGGAGCATGTGCCTTATTAAAGTATATAGAGGGCCCCTCCTACAGTAAAGGGGAGCTGCTGCTGGCTCACCTGAGAGTGTCTGTCTCCCGCTCTGTGTCCCGCCGCTCTGTGTCCCGCCGTTCTGTGTCCCGCCGTTCAGTGTCCCGCCGTTCTGTGTCCCTCCGTTCTGTGTCCCGCCGTTCTGTGTCCCGCCGCTCTGTGTCCCGCCGTTCTGTGTCCCGCCGTTCTGTGTCCCGCCGCTCTGTGTCCCGCCGTTCTGTGTCCCGCCGCTCTGTGTCCCGCTCTGTGTCCCGCCGTTCAGTGTCCCGCCGTTCTTTTTACCGCCGCTCTGTGTCCCGCCGTTCTGTGTCCCGCCGCTCTGTGTCCCGCCGTTCTGTGTCCCGCCGTTCTGTGTCCCGCCGCTCTGTGTCCTGCTGTGTGTGTACAGTAGGTGTCAGTGAAAGAACACTGTCAGTTTCTCGCCCAGGTCTCGGCCCTAATGCATGAGTTATTGAGACATTCCTGTGGTAGACTTCTTACATTTTCCATCAGCCCCACTCCCTCTTTACTCACAAACAAACACGGATGGACACAGTCATGTGAACACGCACACAAACACATGCTTTTGTCGTACGCTATTTGGCTATGAATCATATGTGTACTGTAGCTGTAAGAGTGACCAGTGAACGAGACTGATAGTGGTGTTGTCTTCTGACCAGGTCTGTCTGACTGATCAGCCTACTGCCAGAGCAGCTCAGTCCCAGACACACAGACACAGGGCCAGAGCAGCTCAGTCCCAGACACACAAACACACTGCCAGAGCAGCTCAGTCCCAGACACACAGACACACTGCCAGAGCAGCTCAGTCCCAGACACACAGACACAGGGCCAGAGCAGCTCAGTCCCAGACACACAAACACAGTGCCAGAGCAGCTCAGTCCCAGACACACAGACACACTGCCAGAGCAGCTCAGTCCCAGACACACAGACACACTGCCAGAGCAGCTCAGTCCCAGACACACAGACACAGTGCCAGAGCAGCTCAGTCCCAGACACACAGACACACTGCCAGAGCAGCTCAGTCCCAGACACACAGACACAGTGTGGAGCTCAGTCCCAGACACACAGACACAGTGTGGAGCTCAGTTCCAGACACACAGACACACTGCCAGAGCAGCTCAGTCCCAGACACACAGACACAGTGCCAGAGCAGCTCAGTCCCAGACACACAGACACAGTGTGGAGCTCAGTCCCAGACACACAAACACACTGCCAAAACAGCTCAGTCCCAGACACACAGACACACTGCCAGAGCAGCTCAGTCCCAGACACACAGACACACTGCCAGAGCAGCTCAGTCCCAGACACACAGACACACTGCCAGAGCAGCTCAGTCCCAGACACACAGACACAGTGTGGAGCTCAGTCCCATACACACAGACACAGTGTCAAAACAGCTCAGTCCCAGACACACAGACACAGTGTCAAAACAGCTCAGTCCCAGACACACAGACACACTGCCAGAGCAGCTCAGTCCCAGACACACAGACACAGTGCCAGAACAGCTCAGTCCCAGACACACAGACACAGTGTCAAAACAGCTCAGTCCCAGACACACAGACACACTGCCAGAGCAGCTCAGTCCCAGACACACAGACACAGTGTGGAGCTCAGTCCCAGACACACAGACACAGTGTCAAAACAGCTCAGTCCCAGACACACAGACACACTGCCAGAGCAGCTCAGTCCCAGACACACAGACACAGTGCCAAAACAGCTCAGTCCCAGACACACAGACACAGTGCCAAAACAGCTCAGTCACAGACACACTGCCAGAGCAGCTCAGTCCCAGACACACAAACACACTGCCAGAGCAGCTCAGTCCCAGACACACAAACACACTGCCAGAGCAGCTCACACACAGACACAGGGCCAGAGCAGCTCAGTCCCAGACACACAGACACACTGCCAGAGCAGCTCAGTCCCAGACGCACAGACACAGGGCCAGAGCAGCTCAGTCCCAGACACACAAACACACTGCCAGAGCAGCTCAGTCCCAGACACACAAACACACTGCCAGAGCAGCTCAGTCCCAGACACACAGACACACTGCCAGAGCAGCTCAGTCCCAGACACACAGACACAGGGCCAGAGCAGCTCAGTCCCAGACACACAGACACACTGCC